>NC_139517.1:120006159-120179363 GCF_947247035.1 Vipera ursinii
GACACTTGCCTGCCCACCCGGCGGCGCTCTTCCTCCTGTCTGAGGTTTTCATTGTTGTGAGCATTTCTGTTGAGGATTGGCAGCGGGGGTGGGGTGTTTGGTTTTTATTCCCCCCCCTGTCTGCTGGGTAGTTGCAGCAGGATTTGGTCACTTCACATGACCCTGGGACTCAGTGACCGTCATAAATATGAATCAGTTGCCAGGCATCTGAATGTAAATCACAAGACCCTGGAGATGCTGCAACATTCCAGTTGATTGGAGCTTCTTCTAGGATCAGCAGAAGTGCCAGGATCAGCGCCAAGCTCCAGCTGGAGCCTGGTGCTGATCCTGGAGCTTCCACTGAACCCTGACAGCCCTGCAGTTCCAGCCGTCTCTCGCTCAGGCTTGTGCGGTGCTGCCACCGCTTCAGCTCATTCCCCTCCCCCACTACCACTTTTCTAGAATGGTCACATATCACCTGCTAGTTGCCAATGTACCACAGGTGGTACCCGTACCACTGGTTGAAAAGCCCTGTTCTAGTCCAGCCCCCTGCTCAGGCAGGAAACTCTATACCAGATGTGTCAAACACAAGGCCCGGGGGCCAGATCCGGCCCGCGAAGTGGTTTCATGTGGCCCGTGAAGCCATCCTGGAAACAGTGAGGGAACGGCCCCCACTGCCTTGGCCCTGGCCCAGAGACCCTCCTCCTGCCAGAGACCTTCAGATCTGTCCCACTCCTGCCCAGGCCCCCATAGGCACCCTTGATGCGAACGATGTAGAGCTGGCCACGCCCACCCAGTAGGCCATATGCACTCTAGCCACGCCCACCCAGTAGGCCATGCCCACCCAGGCCACACCCACCCGCCCCCCTGAGGGCAACCGCAATGCTGATGCGGCCCTCAATGAAATTGAGTTTGATACCCCTGCTCTATACCATTTCTGGGGAAGGAAGAGCTAGCTTCCTAAATTCCAAGATTCCTCTAAAAAAGGAATCCCTTCCCTTTATACAGCCAAGTGTTCAATTAATCTTGATTGATGTTCATTCAGAATTATTATAAACCAGCACAGGCTAGAAGAATTGTGTTTTAAGCAAAAGAAACAAGAACCAAGCCAAAACAAATCAAGTTGTTTTAGAAAACTGAGATTTCTTCTTACTGGGCTTCAAGAAATGTGCTGATTAAGTAACTTAGCTCCTCTTTCTTCTCATGACTGAGGAGTTTAATAAAGTTGGCATTTCAATTGGCATTCTGCTTTCAGGCAAAAAAAAAAACAAGCAAAAGAAAAGAAAAAAAAACCTTTATGTATTTGGCTTCTGAGGTATTCTTATTCTAATTGAAATCTGAAATAAAGATCAAGCAAACATTTGGCAAAGCAAAAATAGTCCACTGAAAAGATGAGGTAACCCCAATGATTAAATAAAGAATCAGTAATGAAGAAGGCTGATAATCCCCTAATTTCCAGATTTTGATTTTCTTTATTAATAAGAGTTAATTTGCTAGGGGTAAGTCATTTTCAGGTGCACAAGCAGAGGGCCGTATCGACACCGGGAGGGTCATCCCCGCTTGCTACAAGCGGTGGGACGCTCCGACCCTCTGTACTTTCCCCAAGGACCTGGGAGCGAAGATGTGCAGCCTCCTGAGCTCAGGCTGGTCTACCTAAATGCCAGGTCCGTTGCTAATAAGGCTCCCCTTGTTCGAGACCTAGTGGAGAGTGAGCACGCGGACCTGGCTTGCATCACGGAAACCTGGCTGGGCCCAGAGGGTGGTGTCCCTCTGGTTGACCTCTGCCCGCCTGGTTTCCGGGTGCTGCACCAGTCTCGGGCCCATGGAGGAGTGGCAGTAATCATCAGAGAGACCCTTAGCCCGCGGGAGACCACCGTCCCTCAGATAGTCGGATGTGAGTCTCTCTTTCTGAGATACGGTCCTGGGGCGCAGTTGGGCCTGCTGCTGGCGTACCTTCCACCTAATCGTGCAGCGGCAGCCCTGCCTAAGCTACTCGATGTCCTCTCGGGGTTGGTGGTTGAATTCCCCAAACTCATGGTTTTGGGCGACTTCAACCTACCGTCCCTAGGAGGATCGTCCGAACTAGCTCGGGAGTTCATGGCTTCCATGACGGCCATGGACCTGTCGCAAATAATTTCAGGACCGACTCATGAGGGAGGCCACACCCCCAACTTGGTGTTCTTATCTGGACGGTGGCGTGATGATATTGGTGGGGGCTCCCCAACCATTATGCCCCTGTCATGGACTGATCATCACCTCCTATGGCTAGACTTCCGCTTTGCCACCCCCCGCCGTGGGTGCGCGGAGCCAACCAGATGGTACCGGCCCAGGCGCCTAATGGACCCTGATAGGTTCCAGGCAGCGCTTGGGAACCCACCTGCACTCCCTGCTCACAGCTCGGCGGATGCCTTAGTGGAAGCCTGGGAAATAGCAGCCACAGAGGCACTTGACCGAGTTGTACCCCTGCGGCCCCTGACCCGGCGCAGATCCCAGCGAGCCCCATGGTTCACCGCGGAGCTCCGGGAGATGAAGCCTCGGAGACGGGGCCTAGAGAGCCGTTGGAGATCCAGTCGGTCCGAATCCGACCGGTTGCGACTAAGAATCCACACCAGGTCTTATCTCGCAGCGATAAGGGTGGCGAGATCCAATTACTTCTCCACCCTCATCGCATCTGCAGATAATCGCCCGGCTGCCCTGTTCAGAGTGACTCGCTCCCTTCTGAACCAAGAGGTGAGGGAGGAACCCTTACAGGGTTGAGCCGAGGAATTCGGTCAATATCTGTTGGATAAAATCGCTCGGATTCGAACCGGCCTGGACTCCAACTGGGCAGAGTCTGAGGAACAGGACATGGGCAGTCTTGTCGACGTCATCTGGGAGGAATTTGATCCTGTGACTCCAAAGGAAGTGGACAGGATTATGAGGAGGTTGAGCTCCTCCACATGCTTACTGGACCCGTGCCCTTCCTGGCTGGCTTATGCAGCTCGAGAGGGGACACGAGGCTAGTTTCAGGCGGTCATCTCTGCTTCTCTGAGTGAGGGTCACTTCCCCGCCTCCTTGAAGGAGGCGGTGGTGAGACCTCTCCTCAAGAAGCCCACCTTGGACCCAGCCTCATTGAATAACTTTCGTCCAGTCTCCAACCTTCGCTTCCTTGCGAAGGTTGTTGAGAGTGTGGTGGCGCATCAGCTTCCTCAGGTCCTGGATGAAGCAGATTATCTAGACCCGTGCCAATCGGGCTTCAGGCCGGGCTACAGCACGGAGATGGCATTGGTCGCTCTGATGAATGATCTCTGGAAGGCCTGGGACAGGGGCCATTCCTCTGTCCTAGTAAGACTAGACCTTTCGGCGGCTTTCGATACCATCGACCATGGTATCTTGCTGCGGCGCCTCAGGGGATTAGGAGTGGGAGGCACGGTTCTGTGGTGGTTCTCCTCCTTTCTCCTGGGACGCTCGCAGTCGGTGTTGGCAGGAGGACAGAGGTCGACCCCAAGGCCTCTCGTTTGTGGAGTCCCTCAGGGGTCGGTTCTCTCGCCTCTCCTGTTCAACATCTACATGAAACCGCTAGGTGAGATCATTCATGGTTTTGGAGTAGGGTACCATCAGTATGCTGATGACACCCAGCTTTTCATCTCAACCCCAAACAACATCAGTGATGCCCTCAACGTGATGTCCCGTTGCCTGGAAGCGGTTCGGGAATGGATGGGGAGAAACAGGCTTCAACTCAACCCGGACAAGACTGAATGGCTGTACCTACCGGCATGCCAGGATACTCAGAGCATTCCATCCCTTAACATCGGGGGTGAGTTATTACCCCCTGTTGATAGGGCCCGCAACCTGGGTGTCCTCCTAGACTCACAGCTATCCTTGGAAGAGCACATAGGAGCTGTGACCAGGGGGGCCTTCACTCGGGTTCGACTGGTGCGCCAACTACGACCTTATCTGGACCTGGATGCCTTACGTACAGTCACCCATGCACTTGTGACCTCTCGCCTTGACTACTGTAACGCTCTCTACATGGGGCTGCCCTTGAGAGCCACTCGGAAGCTTCAACTGGTGCAGAGTGCAGCTGCACGAACACTTTTGGGGGCCTCCCGATACTCCCATATCACACCTCTCCTCCATGAGCTGCACTGGCTTCCGGTTGCCTTCCGAGTGAAATTCAAGGTGCTAATGATGACATACAAAGCCCTACATGGCATGGGTCCGGATTACCTACAGGAGCACCTTCTGCCAACGTCAACACCCCTCCGTCCTGTGCGCTCCCACAGAGAGGGTCTCCTCAGGGTGCCACCGGTCAAAGAATGCCGGCTGGTGGCCCCCAGGGGGAGGGCATTCTCAGTGGGTGCGCCAACCCTCTGGAACTGCCTGCCTACCGAAATCTGGATGGCCCCCGACCTTCGTAGCTTCCGGCGCGACTTAAAAACTTACTTGTTCCAGCAGTCCGGCCTGGCCTGATAGCTCTTGGGGTTTCATTTGTTTTTACTATTGTTTAATTGTATACCTACCTTCCTCTGTACACCGCCCCGAGTCCCTCGGGAGAAGGGCGGTATATAAAAACAAATAAATAAATAAATAAATAAAATAAATCATACCTGAATTTGATAAAAGATAGGTGCAAATATTTTTGCTACTCCGACTCTATAAATAAAACTTTATCTGCTTACTGATAAAGACAGAAGCAGAGAAGGATTTCATATTAAGATTCAAATAAAAAATATATTCAAAATTTTATAAGTGTTAAACTGTTCTTTAATTTCATAATTTCTCATAAATTGCAGGTCAACTTTTCCTAATCTGGCACATTTCACCAGAATTGAGATTATGGAATTTATAATCCAACGCATCCAAAGGAATTTTGGAAAGACTGAAAAACTTGCTTGGGATTTTGACAAAAATACCAAAAAGAGAAAGCGGACATTTTTGATTTTCCCGATAGTAGCAGTATCATTGATTTTGAAGAAAATTGGGTCTCTGATTCTAGTCTTCTAGTTCTAGCTTGATTCAGGACGATGCTGAATGCTCAGAAGATCATATTTTATGAATGCAAGTGAGTTTTCAGATGCATAATAGCCCCTAGAGCAGGAATATGCAACCTCGACTCTTTTATGACTCGTGGACTTCAACTCCCAGAATTCCTGAGCTGGCTACAGAGCCTACCTCTGCCCTAGAGAATAATAATATTTCTTCCACTTTGATAACTGACCTAGGAACATGAATTCTAGTTCCTCTATTTTACATGCTTTCTAAAGAGTGCCATTCTTCTACAATGTTATCATGCAATCTATTGAATTGGGAATCCATCTTCTCTGGATTTGGAAGTCAATCAATTGGACTTTGTTAGTTCTTAGGTGAGAATCCAATGAGATTACATACTCAATAGATAGATTGAGAAGTAGAAAAACCATCCTGATCGTGGCTGTGGCAGTGTTATGCTTGGTACTATGATCACATGGTCTTTATTTTTAACAGCCAATTTTGCAATCCCTTGCTGTCTTCTTCACCTAGCATCAGCTACTTACCTGCTTGCTGAAAAAGGGAAGGAAAGGGAAGGGAGATTTCTGATTTCCCTGCTAGAGTCCTATTGTGTAGTGGGTTGTGGACCGCATGGCAATGAATGAACAGATGAGTACTGCATGTCAGCTCTTTATTAGTGATGGCGTGTACTGGACAAAGGGGGCTACCTGGACCCCTTATATACCTAGCCAGGTATCACTCTGGCCAATCCATCCATCCGTATCTCCCGCCAAAAACCCTTCAGCCAATCCGGCCACAGCCCAGTGCCACCTGGTGGTACCTGCAGAGCTGCTGCTTCTATCTAATACATAACACCCCTTCCCCCTTAAAAAAAAACAACATAGAATATAATTGGCATACATAATGCATTACAACACAATATCCATAATATGCTGTGAACGGCTTTGGGCCTGTTCAAGATTGCACATAATCTGCAAGATATGTCGGTCGTCTGTGAGTCCTGATAGACCATCTCAGCCCTTGCTGGTCTTCCAAATCATCATCAGTAATGGTTGAGCCCTGGTCCCAATGTTCTGTTTGACCCAGTCCCTGGTCTCCACTATTTTGTTCAAATGTTTTTTGTTGTGATTGGTCACTCTGAGACCCTTCAGGAACTTGCTTCCTGATTTGATCTACATGATGCCTGATCTGACGATTCCCCTCCACCCCTAAAATGTAGGACAATGGCCCAGTTCTGTCAACCACCACCCCTGGATTCCAAAAATGACCTGGCCCATAGTTCCTTGCCCAAACCAAGTCGTTACTGAGAAATTCTCAAGAGACTCTGGGATGCTCAGTGTTAGCAGCCACTCTATCAGGGTGCAGCCTGTCCAATTTGGTGATGAGCCTCTGGCCTCAATGAAGTTCCGCTGGACTCTTGCCTGTGGCAGTGCAGGGTGTGGTGTGTTGAGCTAACAGGAACTGTGCCAACCGTTGATGCCAGTTGCCATTGACGATGTGCCGCAATGCATCCTTGGTTGTTCTTACCATGCGTTCTGCTAATCCATTAGTTGACGGGTGGAAGGGTGCTGTTGTAACATGCCTAATCAAGTTGGCCCTGGTGAATGTCTGGAATTCAGCAGAGGTGAATTGAGGCCCATTGTCTGAGACTAATACGTCTGGAAGGCCATGTGTGGCAAAGAGCCCCCTGAGCACTTGGATGATTTTGGCTGAGGTCATGCTAGTGATTGGTATCCCTTCTAGCCACTTAGAGTGGCTGTCTACCACCACCAAGAACAACTGCCTCTGGAAAGGGCCTGCATAATCAATGTGTACTCTCTTCCCATTTGAATACTGGTGCATGGGGCATCTCAGGTCTGGACCTTTGGCAGTCATAACAACTGTTAACCTGTTCCTCAATAGCTTTATCAAGACCAGGCCACCACAGATAACTTCTTGCTAATGCTTTCATTCTGACTATTCCTGGATGTCCTTCATGTAATGACTTAATGACCATGTTTCTTAGTGTTTTGGGAATGATTGCCCTACTTCCCCATAAGAGGCAGCCCTTGTGTGCTGACAACTCGTGCCTCCTATTGAAGTAAGCCTGAAATTTGGTTCCTGGAGACTTTTTTTGCCACCCCATGACTACCCAAGATTGAACTCTGCTTAGGACTCTGTCTGCTGCTGTTTCCGCAGCTATGTATTTTGCCTGCAGAGGGCACTTTGGGAGATCCTGAATGTATAGTATCTGGGCTGCTGGTGCTGGATCAGGTTCAGCCCTGTCTAAGGGCAACCTGCTTAATCCATCTGCATGACCCATCTCTTTCCCCGGTTTGTGCACTAACTTGCAAGAGTATGCAGATAGGAATATGGACCACCTAAGCATTCTGGGTGATAATATTTGTGGTGTCTGTTTGTCTATTGTGAACAAACCCAATAGAGGCTTATGATCTGTGAATATGGTGAATTCCCTGCCATAGAGGTAATCATGGAATTTCTTTACCCCAGCCACTATGGCCAGGGCTTCCTTGTCTATTTGAGCGTAGTTCCTTTCCGCCCTAGACAATGTGCGTGAGTAGTAGGCAATGGGCACTTGGTCACCATTGTCTTCAAGATGGCTCAGTACCGCACCCACTCCATATGGGGATGCATCACATGCGATGCATATGGGTTTTGACTCTATGAAGTGGATAACAGTGAAGTTACTAGATCAGCGTTTCCCAACCTTAGGAACTTGAAGATGCGTGGACTTCAACTCCCAGAATTCCCCAGCCAATATCTCCTCAGAGCTTCCAGTGATGAGGACATCATCAAAGTAAGGGCATACTCCTGGAATGCCCTTCAGTGTTTTCTCCATCACTTCTTGAAAAATCCCTGGAGCTACAGAGATACCGAACTGTAAACGGTTAACTCTGCAAGCTCCCCTGTGTGTTACTATGGTTTGCGCGTCAGCTGTCTCTGGGGAAACCAGGAGCTGCTGATATGCTTGCACCAAATCTAGCTTTGCAAAAATGGCATCACCCTGAAGAGAGGCGAGGATGTGGCTGACCATCAGAACCGGGTAAGCATGTGAATTTAGGGCCCGGTTCACAGTGCATTTGTAGTCAGTGCAGATCCTCACCTCCCCGTTAGCTTTTAGTGGAGTAACTATAGGGGTCTCCCATTCACCCCCTTCTACGGGTTCTAACACCCCCTGGTCCACTAGCCTGTCCAACTCCCTCTCTATTTTATCTTTAAGGGCAAAGGGAACCCTTCAGGGTTTGATTCTAATGGGCATGATGTTGGGGTTTAGCTTAAACTTGATGGGTGGCCCTGTGTATGTGCCTAGCTTGTCCTCGAATACATCTGCAAACGTTTCGCAGACAGATTCAAGGCTCGTAGCCTGGACCCTATGGATCCCTGAGATCCCTATGCCCAGAGCCTTGAACCAGTCCAGCCCCACTAGGCTAGTCCTTCGACCATCAACTACCAACACAGCCAAGTCCCCACAAAACCCTCTGAACCCCACTGACAGTGTGGCCTCCCCCTTGATTTTCACGGCAGCATGCTGGAAGTCAGTTAGTTTTAGGTTAGTCAGTCTTAAGGTAGCCCACCGGTTGTTCCGGCCACACACTTGTTTAAAAGTCTCCTCAGAGATCATTGAGACAGCGGCTCCAGAGTCTAGCTCCATCTTACAGGGTATGCCCTGCAAGTGGACTTCTAGCATAATTTTGGGGGTGAGTAACCGATGGACCCCCAAATGGGAAACAGCCTTAAGGTTCACTACGGTGTTGGAGGTCGCGTTTTGGGGTGTCCCAGTACCTTTTGACAACGTGTCCTCGTTCCGCTGATGGCTCCAGCAGACCATAGTGATGTGGCCTGTTTTCCCTCAGATTCGGCACTTAGCTGAGTGAAATCTGCAGGTAACTCTTGCATGGTTCCCCCTGCAGCCGGCACACTTGGGACTGGTCGCTCCGGCTCCCGGAATAGCATCAGTACCGGCCCCATCGACAGCTCTCTGAGACGCCATCGGTCTCTGCTGAGCCCCCTGGTCTAGCTGCGGTTGCATTGGTTGTTGTTGCACCGACCTCCGGTCTACCGCATCGATCTCTGCCGCCTTGTGATTGTCCGTTCTGCTGTACGCAGCGATCTCCTGGTGCACTGATCCCCCGGAACTGCTGCTGGGTCGGTGGGTTGTTTGACCATCACTGCTGGCCACCTCATATGCTTGGACCTTGTCCAAGACCTCTTGCAGGCTCATTTTTGGCTTCGCGAGCAGTTTCTGCCGCAGCCGCTTGTCACTCAGCCTGAAAATGATACGATCTCACAGGCGGTCCTCTAAGTCAGGAAACTTGCAAAGACGAGCAGCTTGTCACATGTCCGCAATGAAATCAGTTGTTGAGTCGCCCGGCCTTTGGATCCACTGGACAAACTGGAATCTCCAAGACATCTCAGACCTCTTAGGTATAAAATGTCCATTCAGCTTGCTTATGAGATTGCGGTAGGGAACAGTTGCGATAGGCATGGGTGCGAACAACCCAACAGCCACATCGTAGACGGCAGACCCACTGATGTACAGTAGCGCCGCCGCCTTCATGCGATCCTCAGTAATTCAGTTGACAAGGAGGTAGCCTTCGACCTGCCCCAAGTGCGATTCCCATCGCTCGGGCCGGTGAATGTCGAACTCACGGATCTGAGTTATTTTTGCCATGGTGTGAATGGTCCTAGGATGCTGCTTCGGCAAAGATCGAGAAAAAGAATTCTTTTCCTCTGATCTAGTGATTTCAGCTAGTGACTTCAGCTAGTGATTCAGTTCTGCACGAAACAGCAATCCCACCTTCGTCGCCACTATTGTGTAGTGGGTTGTGGACTGCATGGCAATGAATGAACAGATGAGTACCACATGTCAGCTCTTTATTAGTGGCAGGCGCGTACTGAACAAAGGGGGTTATCTGGACCCCTTATATACCTAGCCAGGTATCACTCTGGCCAATCCATCCGTATCTCCCGCCGAAAACCTTTCAACCAATCCAGCCACCGCACAGCGCCACCTGGTGGTACCTGCAGAGCTGCTGTTTCTATCCCATACATAACAAGTCCCATGAGGAAACTCAATGGGGAAGCCATCAGGACTCTGAAATCATTCCTGCTCCCACTGCATTTTTTGTCTGTTCTTGATCATTTTAATTCTCTGTTTACATAAGGAAATATCTCTGAAACAATGCCCTGGTGGGACATAGGTTATTAGTACAATACAAAATTTAAAATCACTAGTGTAAGTATACATCAGGAGTGTGGTTTAATACTCACATTCAAATCACTTTTTCCCCCCAGGTTAATGTCCATTAGGTTGAAAGGCATTATTCTGACCAGCAGAGGGCTCACATTTTTTGCTATTATTTCAGAAGAAATGGATGGAAAATAACTAGTAATTATTTTAGGA
Organism: Vipera ursinii; assembly: GCF_947247035.1. Taxonomy (NCBI): domain Eukaryota; kingdom Metazoa; phylum Chordata; class Lepidosauria; order Squamata; family Viperidae; genus Vipera; species Vipera ursinii. The sequence continues at coordinate 120,016,514 of NC_139517.1, forward strand.
AAAATCAGGAATGAAAAGGTATGGAGAAAGAACATAGAAGTCTGAATGTACACAAAGGAGGTGTTTCATTTGTCCTTGACTGATCTGTTTGCAGTTTGTCTTTTATAGATACAGATATATATCTCAGGAAGAAATTGTGTACATCTGAATGGTGTAATGATTTATGGAAGGCCTAAATGTTCGATGTGATACAGGGAAAAAATAATAATTGTGATACACATTGATCCTGTAGGATTGGCATGCTCTGAGTTCCTTCAATTAAACAACATCATTTATTGAGACCAGGAAGTTTTGCTTCTGTAGCAGCACCTGGAATGAGGTTTCCCCCCGAGATTTGGATGGCCTCCATCTTCTGTTATTAAGGAGAGCCGTGAAGACCTGGCTCCTCTCCCAGTTCTTTGACAAGGCAGAGTGAGACCCTTATTTCATTGTGCTTGCCATCTTTTATTTTTGTATTGATTTGAATGCAATTTCTTTCTTTGATTGCTGTGAGCTGCCCAAAGGTCATTGAGAGTTGAGCAGCATACGAACTAAATAACTTCTCGTCATCATCATCATCATCAAAAAAGGGCATGAACTTAGCATGCCCTGCACAGCTATGGCTAATTTTCAGTTGTGTTTGAAGCTAGTCTTCTGGCCATGACAGGAATCCCATTTTTTCCCCACCAAGAGTTTCTAAAACACACTTTGTGGGAATATATTTTAATAATTAAAGGATTCTACTGACCAGCAGCTTGTACAGTTCTGTTCAGATGAACAGAAGCAAGGGTTGCAAATGGCAAATATATTTATGAGAAGTGAGGCAGGGGGCAGGCTTAGTTTAGGATAGTGCAGCTCACCTTGTAGATAGAAGTGAAAACTCACCGAGGTTAACAAGAGATGTAGGCACTTCATTAATTTTTCAAGTATTTAAAGGTACACCTCTCCTACCACCAGTCCTGGGGGAGGGGGAGATTCACAAAGCAAATCATATTCCAAGGATTGGTGTTGTCTGGGCAAACACCCAGATTCCAAATCAAGTTCATGCTTGTTGAATCTGTAATGGTAACATTTTTGAATTTGGCTTGGATTTGCGGATGGTGACTCTCAGCTTCTAGGTTAAAATGTGATTCATCTTAGCATTACAGGTAGCCCTCAGCTTATGGCCACAATGAGCCCAGCACTTCTGTTGCTAAATCAGACAGTTGTTAAGTGAGTTTTGCACCATTTAGTGACCTTTCTTGCCACAGTTGTTAAGTGAATCGCTGCAGTTGTTATCTTAGTAACATGGCTGTTAAGCAAATCTGGTTTCCCCATTGACTTTGTCTGTCAGAAGGGCGTAAAAGGTGATTCCATGACCCCAGGACCCTGCAACCGTCATAAATCTGAGTCAATTACCAAAAATCAGAATTTTGATCATGTGATTACGGGATGGTGCTACGTAAGTGTGAAAAACAGTCACTTTGTTTTACTGCCATTTTAACTTTGAACAGTCACTAAATGAACTATTGTAAGTTGAGGACTACCTGTATTCAGAAAAAAAGTCACAGCTTGGAGAAATCGAATGATGGTCAGCTAATTTCCCTCATTTCTATTATTTCTGCAATCTTTATTGTAAAGATTGCAGAAATAATAGAAGACAGAATCTTGAAAGACATTAGACAGAATCTTAGACAGAATCTTGAAAGACTGAAAGTTTTCTTCATCTCTCTTTCTAGCCTTTGGAAAACTAGGGCTAGTATTTTTTTTCTTAAATGTTTCACCTCTTTTTCTCCTTCTGTGGGGCTGATCTGCCTCTTATCAGACTATTGTCCTTCTCTGGGTCTTCCTCCTGACTCCCAAGGTCACCTCCACAACATTCACAATTCAGATTTTAGGTCTGAGGAAGACCATTACACAGAACCTGCGTAATTTCTTAAGATATGTGACACAGATGCTTCCACAGATGTTGGATTCCACGCCAGTCAAGATAGAGATGAAAGAGAAGTTGTGGTTCTTTTAATGGTTCTTTATGAAATGTAACCTTTGTGGTATTCTGATAACACTCCCTTACTATTTCATTAAGCTGTTTGCTGGAATCATTGGGAAATGTGTTCTTCACATGTCTTGAGGGCAACAGATTAGAAAGGCTATGTCTAATTCCAACTCTTATTACTCTGTGTTCTACATTCTAATTTGTTTTATCCATAATATTTGGGTGAAATTTTGTTTTCAGAACAGAATGCCAGAAAAATATGAACTATATTGCAATTAGTGTCATCAGAATAGGTCCTACCCTATCCTATGACTATATCAATCACAGTATCCATTTTATCCTGTCCATAGAATAATCTATACCTTTTCCAAGACCATTCCAGGAGTTTTCTGTAACCTGCCCATCCATTTTACTGATTGTCTTCACTTCTATTTCCTTCAACTTTACCAAGCTTTCTAAATTATCTGCAGTCTATCATGCTTATGCCTTAGTAAAAGCTGAGAAATATGTGGCTTTATGGAGGTCATTAGAGAACTCCTATCTTTTCTTAACCTTAGCAATGCTGGCTTTAGGTTATAGAAATTGTCATCCAGTAAACTTTAGAAGGAACACAAGTTCCTCATCTTTAACTTAAGGAGAAGATTTTATCCTTATTATTGACTCATGAACAAACTGAAACATATTTCTCAGTACATATATATAGAAGATTGTTTTAATCATAGGGTGGATTCCTACCTAGAGCTAAACTATTAGTTTTGGTAAAACATGAAATATGAACCTAGCCATTGTGGCTTTCTTAACAGATTTTGGTTAAAGCAAATGGTAAAACCTCTTGAGAGATCTGTTTGTCTATCTAATCACAAAAATATACTTAAAACAGTGTATATCCCTGCCCCTCCCCAAAGAAAAAAACAAAACCCTGGACAAAATCAAGGCAAATGCAAATTTGCGTAAAATTTATTACATTTTCATCATGAAAACAAGAGTCAGATTGGTCTAGTGGTGAAAGCATCATGCTAGAAACCAGGTGACTTTGAATCTTAATCCTGCCTTAACCATGAAAGCCAGCTGAGTGACTTTAACCCAAACACAGGGAGACAGTGAGTTCTAGTTTCACCTTAGGCATGAAAGCTGGCTGAGAGACTTTGGGCTAGTCATTCTCTTCTAGCCCAGCCCACTTTACACACTGGTTTGCTGGAGGGAAGATAGGGGGAGGAAGGAATATTAGATATGTTTGCTACTGTGAGTTACTTATAAAAAATAATAAAGGCAGGGTTAATAAAATCAAAAGGGTGAACAAGTTGTCATTCAAGGCACAAATGGCTAGGTTCAAGTTATTTTATTTCAGACCTATTGTGCAAAAACTCAGCTGGGCAGAAGAGATTCTAACACTGGGAAAGGAAGAAGGAAATAGAAGAAGAGGACGAACAGAAAAAAATGGATGGAGTTAATTGCAGCAGCAATGGACGTAGTGGGTGAGATGTTAGAACACCTGAATGGCCAGGTTATAGACAGATCATCCCAGAGAAAATTATCAGCAGGGTCACTACCTGTCAACATTTATTCGATGGCATATAAATTCTTACCATTTTAATATGCTTTATAATTGGACTCACTGATATGTAATAGAATCATAGGGAAAAAAGCCTCCTGCTCAAGTAGGAGAACTTATACCATTCTGGAAAATTGTTTCCAATCTCTTCTTGAAAACCTACAGTGGTGGAACACCTACAACTTATGGAGGCAAACTGTTATATTCATTAATTGTTCTCATTATCAAGAATTTTTTCCTTAGTTACTTCCAAGTTAGATTACTCTTTATGAGCTTCAAACTTTTCCATCTTACCCTGCCTTCAGGTGCTTTGGAGAATAGGTTGACCCCCTTCTTCTCTGTGATAGCCCCTCAAGTACTGGTTTAATAATACAGATTCAGAAAGTGTCAGCTTCCGAGATTGTACTGGTAATATTTTTTTCCTCCTTTGATTGATTCTAAGAAGTGGAGGAAGAAGACCAAAGTGTTGCTTGGAGACCAGAGACCAGTCTAAAAGGACTTCAACATTCTTCTCCTTTTACCATTTATTTAAGATTCTACCCCCCACTGTTTGCTATAAATATGTCAGAGATGAGAGAAGGGTGGATGGGCACCTGTCTCTATTTACCAAGGCAAGAAAGAATATCACAGGGAAGAGAGAATTGGATTCGACAGACAGTTACTCTGTATTGTTAGTAATGGGCTGACATTCCTCAGGGTGGAGGTGCTATGAATGGTATCCATTCTTGAGATCACATTTCTGTGCCACTTACTTGCAAGAAAACCAAAGCAAATTTAGAGCACATCAGGAGACCTAACTGGTTGGAATCCAAATTTTTGTAGACACCAACTGTCCTTTTCAAAAGGCTGATGGGTATCTCAACAAAATGGATCCATTCTTACTTCACAACATTATTTCTTCAATCTATATCCACTGCTGTATATGCACAGAAGTACTGTTCTCCATTATCTGTACTCCATTGATCTATAAGGGGCTTTGACATCAATACTTTCTATAGAAAGACTATGGTCTATCTGGCAATCAACCCAGGAATATTGCAACGCCTTTAGAGTAGAGAAGTCGCAAGCCTAACTTTGCCCTTTAACAGGGAATGTAGGTTATATATGGTCTGGACTCACAGCACAATAGCTAATGAGGGACCGTGAGTATGTTCTTTAAACCAGTGTTTCTCTACTTTGGCCAGTTGACAATGTGTGGACTTCAGCTTCCACAATTTCCCAGCCAAGAGTGGCCAAGGCTGAGAACCATTACTTTCAACTGTAATCTATAGCCTCAGGGACGGCAGTCTAAGATTCATCGGATATATTGGATAAAAAAGCCAACACAGTGCTAGGCTGCATTAAAAGTGGAATAGAATCAAGATCACGTGAAGTACTAATACCATTTTACAATGCCTTGATAAGGCCACACCTGGAATACTGCATCCAGTTTTGGTCACCACGATGTAAAAAAGATGTTGAGATTCTAGAAAGTGTACAGAGAAGAGCAACAAAGATGATTGGGGGACTGGAAGCTAAAACATATAGGGAACGGTTGCTGGAATTGGGTATGTGTAGTTTAAGGAAAAAAAGGACGAGGGATGACATGATAGCAGTCTTCCAATATCTAAGGGGCTGCCACAAAGAAGAGGGAGTCAAGCTATTCTCCAAAGCACCTGAAAGCAGGACAAGAAGCAATGGATGGAAACTAGTCAAGGAGAGAAGCAACCTAGAACTAAGGAGAAACTTCCTGACAGTTAAAACAACCAGTGGAACAACCTGCCTCCAGAAGTGGTGAATGCTCCAACACTGGAAGTTTTTAAGAAGAGACTGGACAGCCATTTGCCTGAAATGATATAGGGTTTCCTGCCTGAGCAGTGGGTTGGACTAGATGACCTCCAAGGTCCCTTCCAACTTCTTCTTCTTCTTCTTCTTCTTCTTCTTCTTCTTCTTCTTCTTCTTCTTCTTCTTCTTCTTCTTCTTCTTCTTCTTCTTATTATTATTATTATTATTATTATTATTATTATTATTATTATTATTATTATTATTATTATTATTATTATTATTATTGAAATTCCTTCTTTGAGGATGGAACATTTCAAAGTTCAGTAAAAATGTGTGAGAAGAAAATTCTAGTCCATTTCATAGCCGGGTAAATGAGCACAAAACACCTGCTTGAAGTGGAGGCGGAATTTATTTGACAGCAAAATAAACAGACAATTCAGTTCTTGAAAGATTCCTCATTTTGAAGGCCTCATTCATACTTGACTTGTGCTCATTTACATGTGACTTGGCTTGCAGGGGGTGGGGGGGTCTTGTGCTGAATCAGGGAGGAAATGCCATCTTTTTGCCCTGTGGGATGTGTTAATTTTCATATCTATTATGTGTGATTTTGTGTGTAATTGTGGGTGATGGGTTTCGGATCAGGGTAGTTTATATGTGCATAAAGGATTTCCATGTCTTGGTGAGATTTCTTATGGTTTTATCAGTGTACAGGCAGTCCCCAACTTACGACTGAGCCCCAAATTTCTATTGTTAACAAGACAGTTGTTAAGTGAGTTTTTCCCCATTTAGCAACTTTTCTTGCTACAGGTGTCATGAGAATCACTGCATTTATTAAGTTAGTAACATGGTTGTTAAATGAATCTGGCTTCCCCGTTGCCTTTACATGCCAGAAGTTTGCAAAGGGTGATAACATTGACCCCAGGACACAGCAACTATCATAAGTACATGCCAGTTGCCAAGCATCCAAATTTTGATCATGTGAACATGGGGCTACTGCAATGGTCATAAGTGTGAAGAGTGGCCGTAAGTTACTTATTTCAGTGCTCCTGCAACTTTGTCATTAAATGAATAGTTGTAATCAAGTACTACCCGTATTTCTTCGTGTGAGACATGGTTAATCAATTGCCACTTGAGTGTCAATGCAGGAGGAAAAGTTTAAGCAATTACCATGTCTCTTTATTTTGGGTTTGCCACTGGATCAGGAGTGCTTGGGATTGAGGTGTGGCTGGTCAGGAGAGACATCATGCAAGCTTTTACCTTCCGACAGCCTAAAACAGAGACCCATAACTGCAATGACTGGGTTCACACTTTTTAATGGCATGCTTTTAGTAGGGTGAGGACCAAAACTGCATTTGATAACCTTTAACTTAAATGTAATTGAATTAAATGTAACTCAGTCAAATCCTATACATATGAGTACTCCATGTGTATTTCATAATTTCTCATTCTCTCCCATTGAAACTATAATGCAGTAGTGGCCATGTGGGAAGGTGACCAGGATTATATCAAGTATTTTGATTAGCTAAATGAAGCCTTGGGCAGCGTAGGCAATAGGTTGGGCAGAGGAGGGTGAAAACCAGAAGTATCTTTGGAATTCCTAATCCTCTATTATACTTACAAATGTGCTTAATAGTTACACTTCCTCTTCAACATTCTAAATTTATTATCCCCCATTGCTTACAGTAGACAGATTTTTTTCCCCTCTAGAAAATGGAGAATGAAAGTTCATTTCTTACACTTTTGAACTTTCATTTTGCTGTCATGTTACTGTCAGAAATTTGGCAACCTTTAATTTCCTAGGCCCGAACGATCTGAATCACACTTCAGAATTATCCACTCTATTTATAGCCAGAGAAGTTCAATAACATAAAGATTATAAACTGTATTTTTAATCTGAAAGGGCCCTAAAAATAATAAATAATTATGAATGTAGGTTGACCACTTGTATTGAGGAAAATTGATCCTTCCAAGGAAGACACCTATTATGTCGTGGGTTCTGAAGAGCAGGAACGGGGACACGCAGATGAGTACAGACAAACTCATACTTTATTTAAGCAGAAACTGTACTGAGAGATTGGAGTCACCCTGCTTCAATAAATAGCCAGTCCCTATGGTATTAACCAATCGGATTGAAGCCATGCTTGCCACCCAAAGTTGACCAATTGTAGGACCAGAGACATCCTGTCTGAGTTGCTGGAGAACCATTAGTTCTCCAGCAACGCATGTGGTGATATTCCAAAAGCCCAGTACATAACACCCCTCCCTCCTAAGATCAGACTATAATACCCTTGACAATAGTCAAGTCTTATTAATCACTCCCAACAACCAAAATAGTAAAATAATAAATAACAATAATAACTGTAATGTTTTGTTTTTCCAAGATAGTTAGAATGATATCATGCGAACTTTACAGATGTGCCTTGTAGAGTGGACTACAAAGAGATTAAAGAATAGCTTATCAATGCAATAAACTACTAAGAGATAAAACAACATCTAAGTGAACATGCTTGACAGCAGTTACATTTTACCCCCAATTTCTGTAGGTAGTGGTACAGTGCTATACATTACACATCACTTTATTTTACAACATAGTCTGTAAGATATGCTGGGGGGTTATGTGGTCTGGATGAATGCCTTGGGGTTCCAGTCACTTTGTGGTCTACTAGCTTACCCGGTGGGCTGGGTAGACCCATGTCCCCTTGTGCTCCTGTGTCCAGGGGAGTTGAATTGCTCTGGCTGGCCTCTCCAGGTCAGCCCACCCCAGAGTCTGACTGTTTAGCAGAGTAGGCACAACGGTCGCTGAGATTCGGCTGGTTTGCCTGGTCAGGGGTTCCATGTTGCACTTCTGAGCTGCCATGTTCCTCTTCTGGATTAAGTTCCACTGAGGAAGGAAAACCCTGGTGGTACTGGTGTGAGCTGGCTTGGATGCCAGCATGAGGACCTCAGGAGGGACTTGTGCCATAGTCCCCACTTAGTGACCATTCTGGGAATCTTTTCCTAAGTTGGTCAATATGTCTTCTGACCAGTCGCCCTCCCTCCAACCGCACCTCATAAGATAGGGGTCCGGATTCTTTGATCACCTGACCAGGAACCCAAAAGTTTCCAGGCCCATAGTTCCTGGACCAAACCCAATCGCCTGTTTGCAGCCCCCTTGGGGGTTTTGGTTTAGAGGCTTCAGATGCCACTCTGTCTGGATGCAACCTGTCCAGTTTAGTAATTAATCGCCTTCCCCAACGAAGCTCAGCAGGACGTTTCCTGTAGCTGTGCAGGGTGTAGTGTGTTGACAGAGCAAGAGATCTGCCAGTCTATGATGCCAGTCACCTGTGATGATGCACTTGAGCGCCTCCTTTGTTGTCCTCACCATGTGTTCAGCTTGTCCATTCGTAGAGGGGTGAAATGTTGCAGACGTAGCATGTCTGATGAGGTTAGCTCTGAGAAAAGCCTGAAACTCAGCAGCAGTGAATTGAGCCCCATTATCAGAAACCAAAACATCAGGCAACCCATGTGTTGGAAAGAGTTTTCTCAGCACCTGGATGGTCCTAGCAGTAGTCATATTAGGGACTGGAACTACTTCCAGCCATTTTTAGTGGCTATCCACTACTACCATAAAAAGCTGTCCTTGAAAAGGCCCAGCGTAGTCTATATGAACCCTAGACCAGGAGGTATGTGTTTCTTCCCACCTATGAACTGGGGCCTGAGACATTTCAGGCCTAGACCTCTGACAGGTATAGCAACCATGGACTTGATCCTCCACAGCCTTGTCCAGGCCAGGCCACCAAAGGTAGCTTCTAGCTAAGGCTTTCATCCATACAATGCCTGGATGGCCTTCATGTAAGGAATGTAAGACTCTGTCCCTCAATGATGTGGGGATAATGACTCTGTTGCCCCATAATATGCAGTCCTTATGTGCAGACAATTCATGTCTTCTGACAAAATAACTTTGGAAATCAAGGCCTGGACTTTTTTCCAACCAGCCCGTGTGTACCCATGACAATACTCTGCTCAGAATTTTATCTGTAGCAGTCTCAGCAGCAATATACCCAGCATGGAGGGGAAACTCAGGCAAATCCTGAATAGACAATATTTTAGCAGCAGGAGCTGGATCAGGATCCATTAGTGGCAGTGGCAGTCTGCTGAGGCCATCTGCATGGCCCATTTCCTTCCCAGGTTTGTGAATTAACTTAAATTTGTATGCAGCCAAAATATAGACCATCTCAGCATTCTTGGAGATAGTGTTAAGGAATTTGTTGTGCAGAGGTCTCCTTGTGCTACCAAAGAGTTGCACAGACAAGGAATGGTACTGAGAGTAGTAAAAGTCACACACAGGAGTACACTGAGTTCTAAAAGCAAAAAGTATTTTACTTTGAGGTGGTGTAAAGACAAAAATGCACAGTCAAAAATAAACAGTCCCAGTCATAAACAATAGCAACAGTCCAAGCTACAAAGTCTTCTTACCGGTCCAGAGGTCAATACACAGTTCAAGTTTACAACAGTAGTAAACCAACAGCAGAGCAAAAACAGTAACAGTAGAGATCAGTGAATTCAGAGAGAGAGAGAGAAGCTACGTTCCTAGCTTCCTCTTATGGCCATGAGAACACTTACACACCCATTGGCCAATTAACTTCTTAAAGACATAGCATGATGGTTAATATATTTTCAACCCAACATTGTAGGCTAACACCATATGCCTAACATTCTCCCCTTTGGGTAGAATAATATATAACTCTTACAATCTTATGCTCATTCTTTCACAATTAGCATTGTGTTTCACAGCACTTTGTACCTTCGTAAAATGGTCTGCAATATTTACATCAGATGAACAATACTCTAGCTGTATTAATTTATCCTTGACACATTGTCTGACATTTAAATAACAAAGATCAGTATATTTAGATCTTGTTCTTACTGCAGCATTATTAGCCATCTTTATTGCAGCTTGATTGTCCTCATATACAATAAATGGATCATTTACATTTAAACCCATATCTAACAATAATTGTTTGTACACTAGCAGTTCTGTATATAACACTGATAGACATGAAAATTCAGCCTCCATTGTAGATAAGCTTATGTGTTTTTGTCTAATAGATTTCCATCCAATCAAAGAATCACCCAACATAACAGCCAACCCTGAAGTAGATTTACGAGTGTTTGTATCAGAGGCAAAACTCGCATCTGCATATGCTGTAAGAATTAAATCACAATTTGGCTCTAGATATAACGAGTAGTGAATAGTCTGCTTCAAATACCTTAATACTCGTTTAGCTGATTGCCAGTGTCTAACAGTTGGATTATTGTTGTACCTAGCCAATTGATTTACACAGTAAGAAATATCAGGTCTAGTCCAATTACTCAGATACATAAGACTTCCTATCAAAGATTGGTACATAGTCTTATCAAATGCAGGACTCTCAACATTTTTTGTTGTTGTTAGTTGCGAAGTCGTGTCCGACCCATCGCGACCCTATGGACAATGTTCCTCCAGGCCTTCCTGTCCTCTACCATCTTCTGGAGTCCATCTAAGCTCACGCCTACTGCTTCAGTGACTCCATCCAGCCACCTCATTCTCTGTCGTCCCCTTCTTCTATTGCCCTCAATCTTTCCCAGCATTAGGCTCTTCTCCAGTGAGTCCTTCCTTCTCATTAGGTGGCCAAAGTATTTGAGTTTTAGCTTCAGGATCTGGCCTTCTAAAGAGCAGTCAGGGTTGATCTCCTCTAGGACTGACCGGTTTGATCGCCTTGCAGTCCAAGGAACTCGCAGGAGTCTTCTCCAGCACCATAGTTCAAAGGCTTCAATTCTTTGGCGCTCAGCCTTTCTTATGGTCCAGCTTTCACTGCCATACATTGCAACTGGGAAGACCATAGCCTTGACTATACGGATTTTTGTTGACAGGGTGATGTCTCTGCTTTTTAGTGTGCTGTCTAGATTTGCCATGGCTTTCCTCCCAAGGAGCAAGCGTCTTTTAATTTCTTGGCTACAGTCCCCATCTGCAGTGATCTTGGAGCCAAGGAAAATAAAATCTGTCACTACCTCCATTTCTTCCCCATCTATTTGCCAGGAATTGAGAGGGCCAGATGCCATGATCTTGGTTTTCTTAATGTTTAGTTTCAACCCAAGTTTTGCACTCTCCTTCTTCACCTGCAACACCAGGCTCTTTAGTTCTTCTTCACTTTCTGCCATTAGAGTGGTATCATCTGCGTATCTTAGGTTGTTGATATTTCTTCCGGCAATCTTAATTCCAACTTTTGATTCATCTAGCCCTGCCTTTCTCATGATGTGCTCTGCATATAAGTTAAATAGGCAAGGCGACAGTATACAGCCTTGCCGGACTCCTTTCCCAATTTTGAACCAATCAGTGGTTCCATGTCCAGTTCTCACTGTTGCTTCTTGGCCCGCATATAGATTTCTCAAGAGACAAATAAGATGGTCTGGTATGCCCATCTCTTTAAGGACTTGCCACAGTTTGTTATGATCCACACAATCAAAGGCTTTAGCATAGTCAATGAAGCAGAAGTAGATGTTTTTCTGGAACTCTCTAGCTTTCTCCATGATCCAGCGTATGTTAGCAATTTGATCTCTAGTTCCTCTGCCTCTTCGAAATACTGCCTGTACTTCTGGTAGTTCTCGATCCACATACTGCTGGAGTCTAGCTTGTAGAATTTTAAGCATAACTTTACTAGCATGAGAAATGAGTGCAATGGTGCGATAGTTTGAACATTCTTTGGCACTGCCTTTCTTTGGAATTGGAATGTAAACTGATCTTTTCCAATCCTGTGGCCACTGTTGAGTTTTCCAAATTTGCTGGCAAATTGAGTGTAGCACTTTTACTGCATCGTCTTTTAAGATTTTGAATAGCTCAGCTGGAATACTGTCACCTCCACTAGCTTTGTTGTTGCTCAGCTTTTCTAAGGCCCACTTCACTTCACATTCTAGGATGTCTGGCTCGAGGTCAGTGACCACCTCATTGTGATTATCAGGGACGTTAAGCTCATTCTTGTATAATTCTTCTGTGTAATTTTGCCACCTCTTCTTAATCTCTTCTGCCTCTGTTAGGTCCCTGCCATTTTGGTCCTTTATCATGCCCATTTTTGCATGAAACATTTCTTTCATCTCTCCAATTTTCTTGAAAAGATCTCTGGTCCTCCCTATTCTATTGTTTTCTTCTATTTCTTTGCATTGTTCATTTAAGAAGGCATTCTTATCTCTTCTAGCTATTCTTTGGAATTCTGCATTCAATTGGGCATATCTTTCTTTTTCTCCCTTGCCTTTCGCTTCCCTCCTTTCCTCAGCTATTTGCAAAGCTTCCTCAGACAGCCATTTTGCTTTCTTGCATTTCTTTTTCTTTGGGATGGTTTTGGTTGCTACCTGTTGTACAATGTTGCGAACCTCTGTCCATAGTTCTTCAGGCAATCTGTCTATCAGATCTAATTCCTTAAATCTATTTGTCACCTCTACTGTATATTCAACAGGAATATGATTTAATTCATACCTGACTGGCCTAGCGCTTTTCCCTACTTTCTTTAATTTAAGCCTAAACTTTGCAACAAGAAGCTCATGGTCTGAGCCACAGTCAGCTCCTGGTCTTGTTTTTACTGACTGTATAGAGCTTCTCCATCTTTGGCTGCAGAGCATATAGTCAATCTGATTTCTGTGATGTCCATGTGTAAAGCCGTCTCTTGGGTTGTTGGAAAAGAGTGTTTGCTATGACCATCGTATTCTGTTGACAAAATTCTATCAGCCTGTGCCCTGCTTCATTTTGTACTCCAAGGTCAAACTTGCCTGTTATTCCAGTTATCTTTTGGCTTCCTACTTTAGCATTCCAATCCCCCATGATGATAAGGACATCATTTCTGGGTGTTAGTTCTATAAGGTGCTGTAGGGCTTCATAGAACCGGTCAATTTCATCCTCTTCAGCACTGGTGGTTGGGGCATAGACTTGGACTACTGTGATATTGAATGGTTTGCCTTGGATTCGAACTGAGATCATTCTGTCATTTTGAGGATTGTATCTCAGTATTGCTTTTCCTATTTTTTTATTGACTATGAAGGCTACTCCATTTCTTCTGAGGGATTCTTGCCCACAGTAGTATACCTGATGGTCATCTGAATTAAATTCACCCATTCCTGTCCATTTTAGTTCGCTGATACCTAAGATGTCAATGTTTAGTCTTGTCATCTCTTGTTTGACCACGTCCAGCTTTCCTTGATTCATGGATCTTACATTCCAGGTTCCTATGGAGAAAAAATCTTTACAGCATCGGACTTTCCTTTCACCACCAGACATATCCACAGCTGAGCGTCCTTTCGGCTTTGGCCCAGTCGCTTCATTCTTTCTGGCGCTACTAGTACTAGCCCTCTGCTCTTCCCCAGTAGCATGTTGGACGCCTTCCGACCTGAGGGGCTCATCTTCCAGCGTCATATCGTTTTGCCTTTTGGTACTGTCCATAGGGTTTTCATGGCAAAGATACTGGAGTGGGTTGCCATTTCCTTCTCCAGTGGATCACGTTTTGTCAGAACTCTCTGCTATGACCTGTCCGTCTTGGGTGGCCCTGCACGGCATAGCCCATAGCTTCATTGAATTACGCAAGCCCCTTCGCCACGACAAGGCAGTAATCCATGAAGGGGACTCTCAACATTAGTGTCCTTAAAATCCATAGCCATCGGAGTTTTTGCTGGTTTACACATTTCCATATTGTATCTCTTTAATAACTGAGATATTTTACTGGCTTGCGAAATCTTAAAACCCCTATTCGTTTTCACAATATCTAACCCCAAATAGTGGCTAATTTTCCCAAGATTTCTAATTGTGAATTTATTTTGCAATCTTGAAATGATGGTTTGTGCTTCTAACTCAGTTTTTGTTATTATTGCAATATCATCTGTGAATAATAAAAGAAAAGATAACACTCCATTGTGTTCTCTTCTAAACAAACAAGGATCAGCATTACTGGCTAAAAAACCTATTGCACTTAACTCATTTACTATACATTTGTTCCACTCATAGCCTGATTGTTTCAATCCATAGAGGCTTTTCTTTAACTCCCAACAATCATGGTCTCTATCATTGGTCAATCCTGGTGGTATTCTTAAATAAATAGTATGTTGCAATGGAGCATGTAGATATGCAGTTTCAACATCTACATGGTTAACCATATATTGGTTTTTAGCCGCCCATACTAAAGCTGCTCTTAAAGTAGTTGCCCTCAGACTGGGTGCAAACACCTCGTCATAATCCTCAGTAGTTTGGGCAAAACCTTGTGCAAACAAACGTGCCTTATGGGTTATAGTTCCATCTACACCCTTCTTTAACTTATATATCCATTTACAACCTATAGCTTGCTCACCAGGTGGCAGTTTTGCTTTCACATAAACCTTAAGATCCTGCAAAGACTTCAACTCCCTGTTCATTGCAGCTTTCCATGATGCCTGTTCCTTTTCAGGATACATCCTGATCTCATCATAGTTAGAAGGCTCTACACTAACTTGACATATTATACTAGCATCATAGCGATCAGGTGGACGTCTGATGCGCGTTGAACGCCAAGGAACTACAGGGCTTTGAATTTCTGACTCCTCTCCTTCCTCTGATTCATCTTTTATCTCCCCTATCTCCTCTTCATCTTTTATATTTACAGGAGATGTATTATCATTACTAGTTATGTTATCAGAGGAGTCCTCAAACACTAGAGGATCAGTATTAATGGTTTCTTGCTCTAACCTATCCCAACCAACGTGCTCAAGGAATTTTGCACTCGCACTGTTATATACATTAGTTGTGCCTCGTTCCCAGAAACGATAGGATCTATGGTTAGCTTCATATCCTACAAAGTATAATTGCCTAGCCCTATGTTGGCCTTTACTCCTGAGTTGTGCAGGAATGTGGACCCAAGCTGGGGTGCCAAATGTGTGCAGGTAATCAAGATTTGGTCTTCTACCATGCCATATTGTATATGGTATTTTACCAGTAGAAGTATTAACAACTAAATTCAGAACATGGTTTGCACATTTTGCTGCCTCCCCCCACAGTCTATCTGTTAAGCCAGAATCTTTTAACATGGTTCTCATCATGGCTTGTAACGTTTGCCCACGTCTCTCAACAAATGCATTATGTTGAGGCCTATAAGGAGCTGAACGTTTATGCTCAATGCCAGCTGATTGTAACATATCAACAAAGCGCTTATTTGTAAATTCAGTACCATTATCAGTAATTATGCACTGAACCTTTCTCTTTGTTTTTCTCTCCACAAACTTCAGCCAGTTTGCAAATTGTTGGAAAGTGTCTGCCTTTGACTTAAGCAGATAACAAAAACCATAACGAGAGTAGTGGTCAAGGATACTTAAAATATAACATGACCCTCCTAAACTTGGTTTCATGGGTCCAATTAAATCAGCAAACACAACTTCCAAAGGAACAGTTGTTTGGAGCTGTTTATCCTGTTTGCAGGAGTTGCCTTGCTCTTTTCCTGATTACAGGCATTGCAATTCAAATACTTACTACATGGCTTCAGTTTAATTCCATCTACTAACTCAACTGTTTTACGTAGTGAGTTAAAGTTTACATGCCCTAACTGCCTATGCAATAAATGTATGCATTCATTATGTGGCTTCTTATTCTCACATATTGTGTTAGCTTTTACTGTACTAACCTGGTTACTTGTGAGAAAGAATAAACCATTTTTCAAATTAGCAGTTACACAGGTTCCATTCCTCTCAATAGTGCATTGCTCCCCTCTGAATGTTACCACAAACCCAACTTTAACCAATTCCCTTACAGATAACAGGTTGAATCTTAGTTTAGGTATATATAACATAGGTAACTGTTCCTCAATGCATGGACAATAGGAATTACCTTCACCAGAGGCCTTCATCCTCCAACCGTTTGCCAGTGAAACATATTGGTTGCTGTTTTTCATATTAATAAACCTCTTTTTCTCTTTAGTAATGCATTGTGAAGCCCCACTATCAACAACCCACAATTCATTATTTCTGGATGTTGGTTCACCAGAAATAGCCAAACCAATGCTCTTCTTAGCCTTTCCACTGCTATTTACATTCTGTTTTCTACCCTTCCTACAGAATTTGGCTATATGCCCTCTAGCCCCACAAGAAAAACATTTCTTGACGTTGTAAGCAGTGGTAAATGGCTGCTCCTATCGTGGCTGTGTCTCTCTCAGCTGGTCTCTGTCACGCCTCCTTCTGGACTCTTCCAGCAGTCTACCATTAATGTTGGTCAATGTCAGTTCCTCTCTGGTCAGGACTTCCAAAGAAGAAACATACTCATCATAAATCTCATCCAAAGATGACAGAATAATGTAGACCTGATGCAACTCTGAAAAAATCAGCTCCTTTTCATGAAGCTATTGAAAAATTGCCTTCATGTAATTTAAATGGGTCAGCATATCTCTATTCTTCTGCAGACGAGCCCTAAACAGCTTACGTGTAAGGTGTATATGTGCACCCACACTGTCTCGAACATAAAGCCTTCGCAAAATGCCCCAACACCTAGCAGGAGACTCCTCACCACGAATATGGACAAGCTGCTGGTCATTCAGTGTTAGTCCAATAATGCAAAGAGCTTTCTTGTTACTACGTTTAAAGTTGTCTAACTTCTTTGCATCCTCTTCATCATCTGGATCCCAAGCAGTAGTATCTGGTGGGTTATTTACAACAGTCCATAGTCCTTCCTTGCGCAAAAGCAAGCAGCATTTCGTGGACCAGGAAACATAGTTTGTCCCATCCAACCGGGTTATCCAGGAGATGCCTGACAACAGTTCTTGTGCCATTTTACACCAAATAGCAAACACAAACTCAGCTAGGAATACTGTGTGTACTAACTCTCAGTACAGGCCTGGGCCCATAACCAGTGTTAAAGAATTTGTTGTGCAGAGGTCTCCTTGTGCTACCAAAGAGTTGCACAGACAAGGAATGGTATTGAGAGTAGTAAAAGTCACACACAGGAGTACACTGAGTTCTAAAAGCAAAAAGTATTTTACTTTGAGGTGGTGTAAAGACAAAAATGCACAGTCAAAAATAAACAGTCCCAGTCATAAACAATAGCAACAGTCCAAGCTACAAAGTCTTCTTACCGGTCCAGAGGTCAATACACAGTTCAAGTTTACAACAGTAGTAAACCAACAGCAGAGCAAAAACAGTAACAGTAGAGATCAGTGAATTCAGAGAGAGAGAGAAGCTACGTTCCTAGCTTCCTCTTATGGCCATGAGAACACTTACACACCCATTGGCCAATTAAGTTCTTAAAGACATAGCATTATGGTTAATATATTTTCAACCCAACATTGTAGGCTAACACCATATGCCTAACAGATAGTATGTGGGGAGTTTGTTTATCTGTGGTGAATAGGCCCAAAAGGGGTTTGTGGTTAGTGTAGACAGTGAAATCCCTGCCATATAAATAATCATGAAATTTTTTGACTCCAGCCACTATGGCTAAGGCTTCTTTATCAATTTGTGCATAATTACACTCAGCAGCAGATAAAGTTCTAGAATAGAATGCAATAGGAACTTGTTTCCCATTCTTCTCTATGTGGCTTAAGACTGCCCCCACCCTGTAGGGAGATGTATCACATGCAAGACATACGGTTTTAGACTCATTGTAATAAGTTACAGTGGACTTTTCTGAAAGAAGGGCCTTTAGATCCTGAAAACTTTTTTCATGTAATTCAGTCCACTTCCAAGGGGCTTTTTTATCAAGTAGTCTGTGGAGTGGCTCAGCTATTGCAGCCTTATGAGGTAGAAATGTGTGATAAAAATTCAGGAGGCCCAAAAATGCTTGCAGCTCTGCTTTTGATTGTGGCCTAGGAGCCATTTTGATGGCCTTAACTTCTGATTCAGCGGGGTGAATCCCACTAGCATCGATATGGAAACCTAAGAATTCCTTTCAAGAAACCCCAATACTACATTTGTTTCTCTTTAACTTGAGGCCCGCATCGTGAAGCCTTTGTAACACAGCCCTGAGCCTGTTGGCCAATACTTCTGGGGATTCCCCAGCAATGAGAACATCATCAAAATAAGGACAGATACCCCAAATTCCTTTAAGTGTGCATTCCATAATCCCTTGGAAAATGCCCAGTGCAACGCTAACTCCAAACTGCAAGCGTTTGACTTTGAATGCCCCTCTATTGTCACTATTGTTTGAGCCGTGGCTGTGGCCTCGTCTACCGGCAGCTGCTGATACACCTGCACTAAATCAAGTTTAGCAAAAATGGTTACCCCTTGCAAAGAAGCCAGAATATGGCTGACTATCGGAACCGGGTATGCATGTTGATTTTTTTTTTTATTACATTTATATCCCGCCCTTCTCCGAAGACTCAGGGCGGCTTACAAGCTTAGCAGTAGCCTTCATTCTATGTATATGCCTGCTTGTTAGGGCTTTCACACACACCCCAAGCGGCATTATTACAAAGTCAGCTTATTGCCCCCAACAATCTGGGTCCTCATTTTACCTACCTCGGAAGGATGGAAGGCTGAGTCAACCTTGAGCCTGGTGGGATGCGAACCTGCACTAATTGCAGGCAGCTGGTGTTACTTAAAGAGGCATTAGCCCACTGCTCCACCAAGGCTCTTGATTTAAGGCTTTATTTAACGTGCATTTGTAGTTTGCGCAAATGCGAACCTCCCCATTGGGCTTTAGTGGGGTGACAATAGGAGTTTCCCACTCCCCCCATCAACAGGCTGCGATACACCCTGTTCTACTAACTTATTGATTTCAGAATCGATTTTGTGCTTTAAGTTGAAAGGAATTCTGCGAGGCTTGACCCTTATTGGAACAATGTTAGGATCTAATTTAAAGGAAATGGGTGACCCAGTATAAGTTTATTTATTTATTTATTTGATTTATATACCGCCCTTCTCCTGAAGGACTCAGGGCGGTGTACAGGGCAATAAAAATAAGAATACAGGTTACAAGATTTAAAGTTAAATGATTCTGCCCAATGTTGTAGGTTATTTAAAATAATGTTAAAACCCAAACCCATCAGGCCAGGCCGGCTTGTTCGAATAGATAAGTTTTTAGATCACGCCGGAAGGAGCGAAGGTCGGGGGCCATCCGGAGTTCAGCCGGTAAGCGGTTCCAAAGGATTGGTGCACCCACCGAGAATGCTCTCCCCCGACATTCTCTGACCGGTGGTACCCTGAGGAGGCCCTCTCTGTGGGAACGTACAGGACGGAGGGAAGTTGACGCCAGCAGTAGGTGCTCCCTTAGGTAATCTGGACCCATGCCATGTAGGGCTTTGTATGTCATCACCAGCACCTTGAATTTCACCCGGAAGGCAACTGGAAGCCAGTGCAGCTCACGGAGCAGAGGTGTAATATGGGAGTATCGGGAGACCCCCAAAAGAACTTGTGCACCTGCATTCTGTACCAGCTGAAGCTTCTGAGTGGTTCTCAAGGGCAGCCCCATGTAAAGAGCATTGCAGTAGTCTAGACGAGAGGTCACAAGTGCATGGGTGACTGTACAAAAGGCATCCAGGTCCAGATAGGGTCGCAACTGGTGCACCAGACGAACCTGGGCGAAGGCCCCTCTAGTCACAGCTCCTATATGATCTTCTAAGGAGAGCTGTGAATCTAAGAGGACACCCAGATTGCGAGCCTTATCTACGGGGGGTAATAACTCACCCCCAATATTAAGAGATGGAATAATCTGAATTTCCTGACATGCCGGTATGTACAGCCATTCAGTCTTGTCCGGGTTGAGTTGAAGCCTGTTCCTCCCCATCCAGACCCGGACTGCTTCCAGGCAATGGGACATCACGTCGAGGGCATCACTGGGGTGGTTTGGGGTCGAGATGAAAAGCTGGGTATCATCAGCATACTGATGATAACCCACTCCAAAACCACGGATGATCTCACCCAGCAGCTTCATATAGATGTTAAACAGGAGAGGTGAGAGGACCGACCCCTGAGGAACTCCATAAATAAGAGGTCTCGGGGTCGATCTCTGCCCACCCGCTAACACCGACTGTGAACGTTCCAGAAGGTAGGAGGAGAACCACTGAAGAACAGTGCCTCCCACTCCCAATATCCTGAGACGCCGCAGTAAGATACCATGGTCGATGGTATCAAAAGCCGCTGAGAGGTCTAATAGGATCAGGACAGAGGAACAACCCCTGTCCCAAGCTCGCCAGAGATCATTTATCAGAGTGACCAATGCCGTCTCCGTGCTGTGTCTGGGCCTGAAACCCGATTGGTACGGGTCTAGATAATCAGTATCTTCAAGGAACAGTTCCTAGTTTTGACTCAAAAACATCCACAAATTCCTCACAAACAGCCTTGAGGTCTGCTGTCTGTGTCCGGTTAATGCCTGTTATTTGAATGCCCAAAGCCTCAAACCAATCAAGTCCTATAAGACTTGTTCTTGGGCCCTCTACTACTATGACATCCAGGTGCTCCAAAAACCCTTTTAATTTCACCAATAAGGTGTCTTCACCCTTAACTTTAACCCAAGCATTCTGAAAATCTGTTAAAATAATATCTGACGGTCTTAGTTTAGCCCACTGGTTGCTGCATCTGCACACAAGATTGAATGTGTCCTGTGAAATAATTGAGACCGCCGAGCCAGAGTCCAATTCTATTTTGCATGGAATTCCTTGCAGCTCTACTGAGAGCTTAAGTTTAGGCTTAAGGGGACGACGAGCCCCGGTGCAACAAACACTTCTCCAGCTCTTGAAGAACCCCACACTGACTGGACCCAGGGCCCCAGTACCTTTCCTAGTTGGTTCCTACGACTGGTGCTTGGGTGGCCTGTCTCTCTGGCGAGCTCTGCACACTACCGCGATGTGCCTGGTCCTTTCGCAAGCTCTACATGTGGCCAAACGGAATCTGCAATTTGCACAGGAGTGGTTGCCTCCACACCCCTTACATCTAGGTAAGAGAACTGCCTTGTAATTGTTCTCTCTTTGCTGATTGCCGCATTTTTGCGCACTTGGCTGTCTCTGGAGCTTGTTTATTTCGGGTTCTTCTTCTGATGATGATTCTCCACCGCATATAGCAACCTCATGGTGGATGGAATCTTCTGTCTTTGGAGATTTGGTGGGCTGTACTGTTTGTACTGCACCTCCAGCTGCTTTGTCAGCCATGACCTCATCTTGTGCTTCGGCGAATGTGAGATTTGGTCTGGCAAACAATCTCTGCTACAGGGTTCTGTCTCTCAGTCCGCAGAGAAGTCGGTCTCTCAGACGCTCCTCCAAATTCGAAAATTTGCAGAGACGTGCAGCCTGCCTCAGGCCTGCGATAAACTCGGATGCTGTCTCACCGGGAAGCTGCACTCATTGGTCGAATTTAAACCGCCATGCCATCTCCGACATTTTTGGCTGGAAATGCCCAGTCAGCTTCTTCTTAAGGTTAGCAAATGATACTGCTTCCATGGGCATTGGCGCAAAGAGGTTTTCTGCTAGGTCGAAAGTCACAGGCCCACACACGCACAGCAATGTCGCAGCTTTTAGGCCTTCCTCTGCTATCTGGTTAGCTCGTAGGTACTTGAGGATTAGGTTTTTAGCAGGGTGACGCTACAGGGGAAAAACTTGTCCCTGTGTCAAGTTGTGTTTTTTGGGGTTTTTTTGGCATTTAATGCCCTATAGTGGAATTGACCCACACAATATACAGCTTTTTTATGGAAAGCAAGCTGGGTGGAGTCTGTACCTGTTACGTTTGGTAGCTGCACCAAACCAGAAATTACAGTATAAAAGTACCAATGTTAGATTCAATAATTTCTCTGTAGAACTGTATCAACTGCTCCTGGGGTAGTCTGAACTTCATAAGTCAATAAATGAGTAAATATTCAATAAAATAAGTTGGGTAATTTGTAGCTCTGTATGGTGTGAGGAACCCGGTCTTGGTTTAAGACAGATTTTAAGTTTTTAAGTTTAAGTTTTATTGTATTTGTATACCGCCCTTCTCCCGAAGGACTCAGGGCGGTGAACAGGGCATACATAAAAAATACATATTTTGGTTTATTTATTGGGACAATTTGTATGAGATAAATTGATTTATTGGATTTTGCTAACATGGTTTAGGTATTAGCGTGTCATGTGACCCCCCCCCACTATGGCACAGCCGAAGGCTAGGATAGAAAAATTTATGTAAGTAGTTTTCCACCTACAACCATTCTTTTAAAACAGGGGTGTTCAAACTTGGCCGTTTTATGACTTGTGGACTTCAACTCCCAGAATTCCTCAGCCAGCATGCCTGGCTGAGGAATTCTGGGAGTTGAAGTCCACAAGTCATAAAAGGGCCAAGTTTGAACACCCCTGTTTTAAAAACTGTTCGAGATTATGATGGGCTCAGAAATGCTTTGTAGTGCTTTATGGCCTACAATGCAGTTCTGACTGCCATAAAATATGCCACTTGGCAACTGGCTTGCCTTAATCACCAATTGTAGCATCCTACAGTCATGTGACCACAATTTGCAATGTTTTTTTGCTGGTTTCTGGTGGGTTTTTTTTGTTGTTGTTGCTTTTTTTCCAGCAAAAAAACAAAACCTCATTCAGAAGAATGGTTCATATTTACAACACAATGATTTACTTAACAATTGCTACAGAAAATGTTGTAAAAGCAGATCCAGTCATGTGGGGCCTTGACCTACAACTATAACACCTTAGGACTGGAAATCCAGTCAATCCTAATTGTGGTTGTAAGTCAAGGACTACCTGTGCAGGCCATCTTTTCTTTTCTCTGCTGAAAGTTAGACTGGCCAGCTTTTGTTTTTATTTAATTTGATTGAAAAGTCTGTGCGCTTAAAACCATTTCACAGGCCAAAATTGTACTGATCATTCTTTCTCTGAATGACACAGAAACAAAAGCTTCACTTGATGACCCACCTTTAATGGATCTGTTAATTAAAAGTGACATGGCTGGTCCTCATGCATCAGTCCTGCCAGAAATAAATATTACAGCCCTATTTAGAGAGAGTATATAATGTAGTTGCTTTATATTTCACATTGTTAGATGACACATTTTCATTGTTTTATTTCCAAAACCAAGGGTGCCTTAGTATACAGGTAGTCCTTGAGTTATGAGTCATTACACAAGTTGCACCCGTGGTCGTTATGCGAATCTCACAATTGTTAAGCAAATCTGGCTTCCTCCATTAATTTTGCTTGTCAGAACTTGGCTGCAAAAGTCGCAAATGGTGATCATGTGACCTTGGGATGCTGCAACCTTCTTAAATACATTCTGGTCACCTAGCACCCAAATTTTGATCACATGACTGTAGGCACACTGTTTTGGTAATAAGTGTGAGGACCAGTCATAAGTCATTTTTTTCAACACTGTTGTAACTTCACTAAATGAATAATCATAAGTTGATAATTCCCTGTAGTGCAGACTTGCCTCACAGATGAATTGTTTCTTATCTTGGTGGCAACCAAAAAGAGTTGGAGTTTCTGACTGATAGGAAGTTGAATGCCAAAGCTGAAAGCCTCGCCAATATGTTATTTTTCTGCAAGAGTTTTGCAGAATTTCACTACTGTTATCTGAAAGAACATTTTGCATGGTGCTATGTTGTCTACCTGATGCAGACTTTTTCTGGGGGGTGGGGGGGTAAAATAGCTAAGAATATTTGCCCTCTTTTTCTCTTCTTTTCTTTGCATGCTTGTTTTTGTTTCTTTTAGAAAGCTCCTCACCTCAGCTACAGGCTACAACTTATCCCTGACAATGCCAGAACTGTAATAAATTGTTCAAAGTCAGACCCGAGGCTGTCTCAGTTGCTGCAAGATCAGGGTTTGATATCCTCCTGAATCTACTTGAATTTAAGGAGGAGGAGGAGGAGGAGGAGGAGGAGGAGGAGGAGGAGGAGGAGGAAGAAGAAGAAGAAGAAGAAGAAGAAGAAGAAGAAGAAGAAGAAGAAGAAGAAGAAGAAGAAGAAGAAGAAGACTTGACTACATAAAGAATAGAGGAAAAAGTAGAAATTCTTTCTTTCTTTCCTTCTTTCTCTTTTCCTGCATCCCTAGTAATACACAATAATTTTATTTCTGCAATTCATGGATGCTGGATGCTGATGCCTCCCACAGTCATGTTGGCAACCCTCCCTCAGTTTTGGTTGTTTGCAGTGTGACCATATGACTATGCTTTATCATTTTTGCCCCAAATTAGCATTGCTCTCCAACAATAGGTTTGCCATATGAACGTGGCATTCATTGAACCACCACCACAAAAAAAGCTTATAAAATTGAGTTGGTAACATGGGTGACCCACCTTATGATGGTTATGACTTACCACCGTAATGGGCAAACTTGGTTACAGTTTCAAGTCCAGAACTACTGTACCTGTAACATGTACAGGATGGAGTTTCATATAATTCAATAAGTCAGAGTCTATCCTGAAAATGGGAACAGTCGTTCACAAGCTCAAATTCAGCGCAGGCTTCTAATTTCCTGAATATGGAAACTCCAAACTTTAGTCTTTTTTTGTTGTTGTTCCTATGTCATTCAACTCAATATCAGAGTGTAGCCATTGGGAGAAGAGCAATAGAAAAATACATCCAACCACTCTTGGGAAAGGCCTGCTGTTTCTCGGGACATGGACCACAGTCTAGTTGGTGCTGGCCTAGAAACTAAAGGACTGTGAGTTCTAGTCCTGTCTTAAGCATTAAAGGCAGCTGGGGGGACCTTGGGCCAATCACTATGTATTCTAGTCCCACCTTAGCCATGAAAGCAGGATGGGTGACTTTGGGCCGACCTCAGCTCAACCCATCTCACACAGTTGTTGTTGTTGTTGGGAAAATAGGAGGAGGAAGGAGTATTAGGTACATTCCCTGTTATTTATAACAACAATAATGGCAACTAATAAAGATGGGATGAAAAATAGTGCTTAGCAGCAATTCAGGGCAGTGCATCAAAAAATTACAATTGAAATGAAATGCAGTACATTTCAAATTCTGCACCAATGCTATTCTGAAATACAGAATGGCCTGGCACACTGATATAGTTCTAAAATTAATACCCAACTAATAAAATAAATTGTTTTTTTTTCAGTCTGTCTGAATCCAGACACTTGTGACATTTACTATGATAAATCCTCATAGCATTTTAGCAGCATTTATTTCTTAATTGCAAAATATTGGCAAGCTATTAGCAAAACAGGTGAAAAATGTCATACTCCATTTCTTTCATTTCCTTTTCAACTTTCTTTTATTAAAAGTATGAGACTGTTGATATACTTCAAAAATGTAAAACGCACCAAGAAATAATGAACTGCATGTTTGAAATGGCTTGCTCATTGGTTCAGACAAATTGAGTTCTTAAACCTCATTCAAAGCAATCAAAATGCATTGAAAAAGCAAAATAATTTCTTGTACATTTTTACAAATTTTATTTGCCTAGGAAGTTGTTCCTGAAAGGTACATAGCTAGTTTGTGACTTCAGTTCTGGTTCCAGCCTGTAAAATGGAATTGTCCATAATGTTTTCTGAAAGCAAATAGAATAGAATAGAATAGAATAGAATAGAATAGAATAGAATAGAATAGAATAGAATAGAATAGAATAGAATAGAATAGAATAGAATAGAATAGAATAGAATAGAATAGAATAGAATAGAATAGAATAGAATAGAATATCTTTATTGTCATTGTGTAACCCACAACAAAATTAAGTGCTGTCCACAGTACACACTACACACAAGTAAGAACCACAAGTAAAAATATACATTATATACACATGTCCTTCACAATCTATTCACCATTGTGCTGTCCCTAATATTGCACTATACAGTAATATTTAATATGGTTAGAGCTCTGAGACAAAAACTGTTTTTCAGCCTATTTGTCTTTGTTTTTATTATCCTGTTTTTATTATCCATCTGCCTGATGGTAATAGTTCAAAAAAAACACGAATGACCGGGATGAGATGAGTCTTTAAGAATATTTTGAGCTTTCCTAAGACAGTGGAAACTGTACAGTTCATCTGGGGGGGGAGGGCAATCAATAATCCTCTGGGCGATGGCAATGACCCTCTGGAGCGCTTTCCTATCTGCTACCGTGCAGCAGGCAATAGGTCAGAATGCTCTCTATGGAGCAGCAGTAGAAGGTCACCAGCAGTTCAGTTGTTTCCTGAGAAGTCTCAAGAAATATAATTTTGGCTGGGCCAGCTGGGCCTTCAATTGACAAGAACCAGAGGGCTAGGTGCTTTAAAGCAGCAAACTTGTGATCCAATATAGATCCACAGAAGAGAACCTTGAGAGGCACAATCAAAACTAACCTTGTATATTTCCCCCCCAAAATATTAATATAATTTTTATTAGAAATTTTTAACGTAAGAAAAAGGTAAGGTAAAGGTTCCCCCGCACATGCGTGCTAGTCGTTTCCGTCTCTAGGGGCCGGTGCTCATGTCCGTTTCAAAGCCGAAGAGCCAGCGCTTGTCCGAGGACGTCTCCGTGGTCATGTGGCCAGCATGACTAGACGCCAAAGGCGCACGGAACGCTGTTACCTTCCCACCGTAGTGGTCCCTATTTTTCTACTTGCATTTTTATGTGCTTTCGAACTGCTAGGTTGGCAGAAGCTGGGATGAGTAACAGGCGCTCACTCTGTTATGCGGCACTCGGGATTCGACCCGCCAAACTGCCGACCTTCTGGTCGACAAGCTCAGCGTCCTAACCCACTGAGCCACTGCGTCCCTTAGAAAATGGTAAGCATGGAAAAACTACAGAAAATGAGATTAAGGAAGGAAGAAAAGATAGAGGAAAAAATACAGAAAAGAAAAAAGAAAAATATACTTGAAGAAGCAGCTTCTGATCTTCTTTATAGCAATTACAAACAAACCAAGTACAGGTACTCCTTGACTTACAACAGTTTTATTTAGTGATCGCTCAAAGTTACAACAGCACTGGAAAAAATGGCTTAGGGCAACTATGGCAAGATCAAAAGTCAGACGCTTGGCAACTTGACTTATATTTAAGACGATTGCACTGCCCCAAGGTCATGTGATCCCATTTCATGACTTTCCAACAAGCAAAATCAGATTCAGTCAGATTCACCTAACGACCATATTACTAATTTAGCAACTGCAGTGATTCACTTTGGCAAGAAAGGTCATAAAACAGGGCAAAACTCACTTAGCAAATGTCTCATTTAGCAACATAAATTTTGGGCTCAATTGTAGTCGTAAGTTGAGGACTACCTATATCACTTCACACACACCCCTTTAAGATTACATTACATAGTTTGCTTCTTCCCACGCCAAAACTTTTTCACTTGGCAAATCCAGAAATTTGTAGGACTGCACCATCCTCACATCAGAATGCGGCCGCGAGAGTTGTCTTGGGAGTTTCCCGGTACTCCCATGTTACACCTTTGCTCCGCGAGCTGCATTGGTTACCAGTTGTCTTTCGGGTGAGGTTCAAGGTGTTGGTTACGATCTTTAAGGCCCTACATGGCATGGGTCCGGGTTACCTCAGGGACCACCTGCTGCCGGCATCGACTCCCCTCCGCCCTGTGCGTTCCCACAGAGAGGGCCTCCTCAGGGTGCCGCCAGTCAGGGAATGTCGACTGGTGGCCCCCAGGGGGAGGGCCTTCTCTGTGGGGGCTCCGGCTTTATGGAATCAATTGCCGGTGGAGCTCCGGATGGCACCAGACCTTCGAACTTTCCGTCGGGGCCTGAAGACCCATCTGTTCGAATTAGCTGGTCTGGCCTGATGGGGGATTATGGGCTTTTAATTGTTTTTAATCTGTACTTCTGTTTTTAATTGGGCATGGATTTAATTCTTTTTAATTTTTGTATAGTGTTTCTTATGTATGCCCTGTGAACCGCCCTGAGTCCCACCAAGGAGAAGGGCGGTATATAAATCAAATAAACTATAAACTATAAACATCGAAAATGCAGAATCAAACTACTGTAACCCAGGTACAGATGACTGATGTTTTATTCAGTCAGTCCTACCATATGTTTGGCAATGATCTAATTGTGCTCACAATGCTTAGATGCTTATGGATTTTTCGAAAGCTGTTGGCAGGTCTCCCAGATCATGAATCCCAGATATTTGAGCAGTGGTGGGATTCAAATATGTGAACAACTGGTTCTCTGTGTGGATGCCACTTCTGGGAGTCCATTCTGGGCCTGGGCAACACAAAATTAGCTACCAGTTCTGCCGAAGTGGTGCGAACCGGCTGAATCCCACCACTGTATTTGGGGCTCTCATTTGCCATAGAGGCAAACTGTGGCTCCTTGTCTTAAATAAAGGCTTGATCCTAGCATCCTTTAAAAACAAAAATCAATTGGCTTCTTAGCATGGATGGCAGAGGCGAGAGCTTAGGCCCATCTGTGCTGCTTGCTATTTTCAAAGAATTTTTTTTCCCACCCTAAGAATGAGCCACATCATGAATTCATAACATTTTTGGAGAGAGATTGATATTTCAGAAATTAGCTGGCTCTGTTTGGGTTGCAAGTGGGTGGGATTTTGCTCATATCCTTGCTATGTCTTGGTGAGAAATGCCAGTGTGGGAGTGACAGACAGAACTTGGGTGGAAGGCTTTCATTCAGAAATGGCAAGTCCAGGTCAAATAAAGAGGGCAATTTAGAACTAAGAAAGGCACCATTTCCATTTCTCAACTGGTATCCTAACCCTAATTCTGCAATATTTTAAAGACCCGGTCTAAAGTCCTTGAAAACCGAATCTGGCATTCTTAAGAACCTAAAGACATATTACATTGAGTTCTTGTATGATTATGTTCTGATACACCCAACCTCATTTTGTATATTTGCTTGTTTGTTATCAATCTGTTTTCCTCCATGTAGTTTTTTTTTTTTTACTGAGGTTTACCCTTCCTATAAAACAGGGGTCCCCAACCCCCAGTACGTATACTGGTACCAGGCTGCGGCATGCCAGCAACCAGGCTGCACAAACAAGCAAAGCCCCATCCGTGGGATGCAGGCAGCACGGAAAGCCACGCCCCCTCTGGCCTGCAGAAAAACCTCTCTCCATGGAACTAGTCCCTGGTGCCCAAAAGGTTGGGGACCTCTGCTATAAGAGACCTAGTCTGCTCTGTTGTGTTCCCTGTAGCTACCTATGGTTGAACCTCTAAAAAGCAAGACAGGAAGAAACTTATCTGAGCTGTGGTGCTGGAGAAGGCTCCTGTGTATTCCTTGGACAGCAAAGGTGATCAACAATCAAATACTGGAGTGCATAACACTAGACATGTCCCTGGATGGCAAAATCACAAAACTGTGTGTCAATTATTTTCACCATGTCATGCAGGGGAATTCACTGGAGAAAGCAATTGTGTTGGGAAAAGTTAGCGGTGAAAGGAAACCAGGCTGCCAAAGAACACCATTGCTGGACACCAACAAAGTTGACACCAACCAGAACATAGAAAATCTCAAAGAAGCAGTGCAAGATCAAAAGACATGGAGAGACCCAGCGCGTAGAATCGCCAAGAGCTGTACATGACTGAATG
The DNA here is from genome assembly GCF_947247035.1 of Vipera ursinii. Lineage (NCBI taxonomy): Eukaryota > Metazoa > Chordata > Lepidosauria > Squamata > Viperidae > Vipera > Vipera ursinii. Next base: position 120,046,184 of record NC_139517.1, read on the forward strand.
GATAACAACATCATTACCATCATCATCATCATCATCATCATCATCATCATCTACTTAACTTAGCAAAGCTATCAGAGCACAATACCAAAATAAAACATATGAAATCCTCTCCCTTCTGAACATGGAGAGCATAACAAAAAAGATAGGTCCATAAATATAAAATCACAACCAGAGCTTTAATAACATCTATAAAACCAGATGCCTATAGTTGATTAATATAAGTGAGGTGACATTTTCTAGGTAATGAAAAATATTTTTGGTCGGGCACTGAAAGTTACTCAATTTGGCATTAAGAAGACTGCCTTGGAGAAAACAGCAATCCATATAAATGAAATTTTTCATCACATTTCTGGAGAGCGAGAAAAAAATTCAAGCCAACAAAAGGGGTTTGCTTGTTAGTTCTTGATTTTTACTCTATTTAAGACTTTGAAGATATGGGAAATTGTTTCAGTTAGCCTAGAACAGCATGTTGAATTATTTCAAAGGTCATTATATGGATAGTATATGAATCCTTATTTACCAGTGTCTGAATAGATCCTTGCACCTAAATTTAAGCCAGCCTTTTCCAATCTGGTGGCCTTCAGATCTGTTAAACTTAGAACCTTTCAATCCGATTGCCAACATGATTCTTTGAAGAAGAAATGGGAAACAGAGATCCCATACATTTGCCAGGGATCAGATAAAAAGTCAGTTTCCTTAATGGAAAGTAGTTTGCTTCTTTGTTTAATTTATTTATCTCTCCATGGAGCTACTCTAGATGGTGAGTTGGAAGCTCAAAATCAGATTGGTCTTTCCAAAAGCTCGGCGGTGACTCCAAGTCCGATCAAACTATCAATGAAACTCTTTATTATAACAGGGGGAAATTGCTCAGTACAATACAGAGTTAATCCTATTGACCGTATTAAAAACACTCTTTCAGGTGTTTTATTTATTTATTTAAGAAAATTTATATGGTTGCCCAACTCACTGTCAGTGACTCCAGGGAGCTTACAAAGATAAAAGCCCAATTTAAAAACAATGAAAAGCAACACCTCTCCCCCATTGGTGACAACAATTAGTCAATCAAATAAACTACTTGATGGGCATGGGCCACTCTGTTGGCAGAATCAGATCTCCAGGGCCTTGCAAAAGAGTATTAAAGTGGAGGCCAATATATCTGTGACAGACATGTCAAACACAAGGCCCGGGGGGCGGATCCGGCCCATGAAGTGGTTTCATGTGGCCCGTGAAGCCATCCTGGAAACAGTGAGGGAACGGCCCCCACTGCCTTGGACCAGAGACCCTCCTTCTGCCAGAGACCCTCAGATCTGTCCCACTCCTGCCCAGGCCCCCATAGGCACCCTTGATGCGAATGATGTAGAGCTGGCCATGCCCACCCAGTAGGCCATACGCACTCTAGCCACGCCCACCCAATAGGCCACACCCACCCTGGCCATACCCACCCGGCCCCTTGAGGGTAACCGCAATGCTGATGTGGCCCTCAATGAAATTGAGTTTGACACCCCTGACCTATGAGGATGATGGTCCCCAGGGAGGGAGCCACATCAGAGGAGATCCTTCTTCTGGTTCTTGCTTGTAAGCCGCCCTGAGTCTTCGGAGAAGGGCGGGATATAAATGGAATTAAAATAAATCTCCTTAGTAGAGGGACTCGTAACATTTCCTGCCTCTCTGCTCTAGTGGCTCTGTGGTCTCTTTCACATCGCATAGAAGAGAAGTTACTGGGAAAGGAAAGTATTGTGAGGAATCTCCTAACCTTGAAAATCTCCTTAGTACAATGCAGCAACTTTCTTTTGCCAGATATTTTATAGCTGGTGATAAATTCCTTATTGCTGGAGTCATTTTTAATGCAGTATCTTGTCTGTTAAAAATGCATTGTTTTCATACCATCATCTTCCCCCCCCCCTTAAAATTAAGTTTGACAAGTTGCAACCTTTCAAAATCGCAAAAGACCCCCTTTTGCCAAGATACATCTACTGTTCGACAATTCACAATCATCATTTCATGTTGCCTGCACAATCTTGTCCAAATATGTGAAATTTCAATGGCCAGTTTGTTGCAGAGCTGTGTCACGGCAACTCCTACAGGTTATAAGGATTGCATTGATACAAAGGAAGGCTATTGAGGAAGAGGGTGGCATTTCTATGACTCGTCTTGAGCATTGCCAAAGTGCTGAGCAAGAGTATACAAAAAAATAACACAATGGAAGTAATTAAAAAAAACAGTACCAAAAGTCTGGAAATATTTTATAAATATGGTTCAGTATCTAAAAGGAAAGGAGAGATAATTATTTAGTGAGTTATAATAAAAGTATCTCAAAGTACCTTCAGAAAGGGGTAACAATAGTAATTAGCACTAGCAATAAAATATTTAAAATATAAACAAGAATTTTAAGAATGTGTACATCATCACTCAGATTTTTAAAGAATTGTAATTATTAATGGTTACTGTTATATTATAATGTAATCCTGATGTACATTATCGTAAAATCTCATGTAGGATGAACTATAGTTTTGAATTACGAGGGCAATTCAGAAATAAACCTCCGTTTGGTTATCAGTGACAGACACTCGCAGAAATAGAACTTTTATTATACACATTACAAAAATACAACATTACATTACTTTTCAACATAATCACCATTCAAATCGAGGCACGTCATAACGTCTTACAAGGTTTGCAATCCTTTAGCAGTAGTAGCTTGGTGCCAAATCTGGGCTATGGAGGGTGTGCAATCGAAAACATCCCAACGGAACTGGTTCAAAAGTTCTTGGGTGCGCCTAGCGGTGTGCAGGTAAGTATTATCGTGAATCGACAGCACACTGGTGGTCAGCAGGCCCTGACGCTTGTTATGGATGGCTTTCTGAGTTTTCGTAACATTTCACAGTAGACTTCTGAATTGATGGTCGAACCAGACTCCACGAACTTCACTAGCAGTACTCCTTTGGCTTCTTCACATTTGGCGGGATTTTCTATGGCACCATTTCTGGTGTGGTGTTGGTTCACGATATGATGCTTGCTCGCACACCGCTAGATGCATCCAAGAACTTTCGAAGCAGTTCCGTTGGGATGTTTTTCAATTTAAATGGCAATTATATCAAAAAGTAATATATTGTTGTAGTTTTCTAATATGTATAATAAAAGTTCTGTATCTTTTGTATAATATCTATGTATAATAAAAGTGTCTGTCATTGATAGCCAAATGGAAGTTTATTTCCGAATTGCCCTTGTATTTTAGCTAAATAAATAGTATTTTGTCACTTAAATTAAGCTCCTTGAAAATAATCCTGAAAGTAAATAAATGCAACTCATTTCACGCTGAATTTAGAACAGCCTTCCTCAACCCCAAGAGATATACACAGATGGGATCAAAAAAAGATAGTGGGGCAACAATACAACTAAAATCTCACCTTATTATTGCCCTGTAAATTTGGGGAACAATAACTAACATAGTGACAATACTTTTAGACTTTGTTTCTTTGAGGGCCTCCTGTAGGCCCAGCTAATTTGATACAGGTAGACCTTGACTTTAGACCATTTGTTTAGTAACCATTCAATGTTATAATGGTGAAAACAATTAATCTGTGGAACAACCTGCCTCCAGAAGTTGTGTGGTGTTGTTGGTTCACATGGTGTGGTAGGATGGAGGGTTTGTTGTCACTGTGTGTTGGGGGGAGGGAGCACGGGGGGAGGCTCAGCTAATCTCAATGTACACAAGTTGTACTTTGACAATAAAGGTTTATTATGAATGCTCCAACACTGGAGGTTTTTAAAAAGAGATTGGACAACCATTTGTCTGAAATGGTATAGGGTTTTCTGCTTGAGCAGGGGGTCAGACTAGAAGACCTCCAAGCTCCCTTCCAACTTTGTTATTCTGTTATAGTGCTGAAAAAAGTGACTTATGACTCTCCTTGCATTTACAACCATCACAATATCTCAGTGGTCACATGATTTTGATTCAGGCGCTTGGCAACTGACCTGTACTTATGACTGTTGCAGCATTCCAGGGTCATGTGGTCGCCATTTGCAGCTTTCCCAGGGGGCTTCCCCAAGCAAAATCAATGGGGGAAAGCAGATTTGCTTAACAACTGCATGATTCACTTAATGATCATTGTGATTCACCTAACACCTGTGACATAAAGAAGTCCTAAAATCAGGTATCACTTACTAAATAGATACAACAATTAGTGATGGAAGTTGTGATCCCAATTGCCAGCTCTGGGCATGATTTAAAGCGGTTTTTCTCAATCTCAGTTTAAGTTTTGTGAACTTCTATTCTCAGAATTCCCACAGGCAGCATGCTGGCTAGAGAATTCTGGGAGTTGAAATCCACACATCTTTTGAGAAACACTGATTTAAAGCTCGGCACAGTTATCTACCATTTTCTAACACATCAACCTGTTTAATTTTTCTCTCATCATTGTAGATGCTCCTTCAAGTCCTATCACCTTTTGAGATTAAGCTTTAATAGCACAGTGGAAGGGGGACCAAGAAAGCTGAAGTGGTGAGCCAATGGGATCTTCACAATAGGCAGAGAGTTTTTTGAGCACTGTTCTCATGAATCCTGTGCACAGAGTGATAAGACTTCAAAGGATATCTCCAATGAAGATATTAATCTTCCCCAAACTGGTGCTTCTAAGGTATATTGGGTCTTAAGGGCCCAGGATTCCCTACCAAAGGCAACAATGATTGCAGAGCATGGCAGTCAGGATCCCAACCTTTGGAGATGGAACTGAAGTATTCTTTCTAAAATCAGCCCTATTTAGTAACCTAGCAGCTGCTTGTTGTACTAACTGAAGTTAGATGTTTAAATATGCCACCTCTGTAAAAAAAATAATAATGCTGAATCGAAGGTTGTTACCCATTTAAGAACAAATGCTTCAGTTGTCATTAGTGTCATTTGTTCTTGGAAGAATTTGTTCTATTCACAATGATTTTTCTTTTTTAGCACACTGCTATAAAATTGTTCTGAAAGCTTTGTGGGGGGAGGAGTATTAAGCTGAAGCCATTGTTTGCCAATTATAAGCTTTAGCTGGGATGTGCTGCTTGTTGCTGATGATTCATCTGGACTACCACTTTCCCAAATTTCTGATTCTGACAAGCAGTAAAATTTGTACATTTTGAGACTGTTTCCCATGATTTTTAAGGATTGTGTTGCAAGAAAGAAAGCCAAAGGAGATCCTCTTGACAAAAACAGAAGCTCTCCACTTTAGAGAATGTCTTGTTTTCAGCTTTGCTACTGAAAAGGGATTGAGGTCATGACAGTTTAAGATCTTCTCTAAACAATCACCGCTTTAAATGAGGGGAGCAAAAACCCTGTTAGTGGCACATTTTAAATAAACAAAAAAATAATCAAAATTAGAGAAGCCCAGGAAGCTAATCAAAAGTAAACAAAGCTTAAAGAAACACATTTCTAATTAGGTCACAACATAAACCCCCAAGTAGAATCAAGCTGCTGCTCCTGTGTGAACTGTTTAGAGTTTTCTCCAACATGCCCAATCTATATGCTTCCTCCAGGGTTGTTTTAAAATTGCTTGTAGATCAAAAAAAAAACTGTTCAAGATGCAAGCTCGACATAACTATTCATCAGGCTTTACTCTGCAAATGTGTTGGCCTCTAACTTGCATCTATGTAGCAGAATGGGTTATAGAAGCTATTATATAAATCTCTGATAGACACTGGTCAAGCCCCCAAAACCAAGCATGACACATAGAATTATTTCCAAGCAGTATCTTTTATTATTCCTCACCTAGAGAGAGAAATCTTGCATTATTATCTAATATTCTTAAAATTGCTAGGGAGAAGCCATCTTAACTCTTTTTCTTGCAACCACACTATCTAGACCAGGGGTAGGCAACCTCGGCTCTTTTATGACTCATGAACTTCAACAGCCAGAATTCCTGAGTCAGCCATGCTGACTCAGGAATTCTGGGAGTTGAAGTCCATGAGTGATAAAAGAGCCGAGGTTGCCTACCCCTGATCTAGACTCTGTTGCCTTTTGGTCCTCTGGAATGCAGCCCCTCCCTTCTGGGAATCCAGACTATATTCCATCACAGCACACAACTGAACCAAACTGCCTTTGAACACAGTGGTTTCTAAGACCCAGGATTGCCTACCATGGTCTATTTTCCAAATCTAGGAGGTGAGTTCCAGGACCAAAATTAACTGTTATTCCGGTCGGTTAACAATTAATGGAAATAAAATATTCCTAATATAAGCATAGCTCAGTCCCTTTTGTCCATTTAATATTAGTCCTTGAGAACTTTTATAAAGTTTCTGCACTTTCCAGAAGATTCAATTTCAGGAAGTGGTGTTCACCCCTGTGGATTCAGACTGCACATCTCTGAAATGAAGAAGATGCTAGATTCACAGGTGACAATAACTTGAGCTTCTGTCAATACACTGCAAGTACCTCTGAGATACATTGAAAGAATTCCATTGTAGAATGCTGCATAAAAACTATATTAAACAGGTTAATTATTTTTGCACTTTGATAGAATATTTACGAAATACGGAGAAAAGAATAGAAATCTTAAGACAGGCATGTACTGGAAGAAAAAAATAGCGGATAGAATTGCAGAACAAATATACACAAGGTAAATGGATTGAGAGGGCACAAAGAGCAAGGAAGTCATGACTATATCGTTTTGATTAATTTTTTTCTTTTTCTCAATATATCTTGCTCTTTGCATAATGTTGTTTATTTTAACAGGGATGGAATGATGAGTAAGAGAGTCGTGCCCGACTTACAATCGCAATAGAGCCCAAAACTTCTTAAACGTTGTTAAGTAGGTTGTGCCCCATTTTACAACCTTTTTCCCACAGTTGGTAACTGATTTACTATGGTTGTTAAATGAATCTTGTGGTTGTGAAATGAATTTTGATCACATGAACATGGGTGTAATATATGTTAGTTAAAAGTACATTTAACAGTTGCTGTTGGCAAGCGCAAGTTTGACAGTTCTCTTTGACAGCTGACAGCTCCACACGCGGTTACTGCTGACAGCTGAGATTTGACAGCTCCACACGCGGCTACTGTTATTGGCTTAGAACGTAAACGGCGGGAGAATCCTCGGTCGGGGATTGGCTGAAGGCCCGCCGGCTTTACTATAAAAGGGGGTTTAAAATGCTCTGACAGCATTCCTGTGGAGATGAAATAAACCAGCTGATTACATCCAAAGCCTGCTGTCCTTATTGATCGGGAACCCGCCTTCCAGTACATTACATCTGGCGACGAGGGTGGTACTGCTTCACGGAGCTATCTACTGAGCTAAGTCACAAGCTGACTGTCACTGAGCTGAAGTCACTGGGGATAATCACCCACAAAGTATCCGTGAAGCAGTAGTCACCGGGACAGCATGACTTTGTTGGGACAGATTAGATAATTTGACATCAAATACCCAGAGCGTTGGGAATCGCACTTGGGGCAGGTAGAGGGCTACCTCCTATTCAACAAAATAATGGAAGACCGCTTGAAGGCTGCAGCTTTACTCTGCCTGAGTGGACCAGCCATCTACGACATCACCGCTGGACTTTGTAACCCGGTCCCAGTCAACACTGTCCCCTATGCGGAGCTGACTGACTTGCTGAACAAACACTTCATACCGGCACGATCTGAACTATACTGGTGACTTCGGTTCACCCAGCGGACCCAACGTCCCAGCGAAGCCGCAACTGACTTCATCGCAGCTGTACGACACGCCGCTCGCTGGTGCCACTTCCTGGACCTGGAAGACAGGATCCGGGACCAGATCGTCCTCGGTCTCCTAGACAAGCGGCTCCAAAGAAAAATTGTCGCCAAACCGACAATGAGCCTCACAGAGGTCGTGAGCGTGATCTGAGCGCATGAAACTCACGAGGAGACCCAAAACCGCAGGCACAGCGCAGTGCCGGAAGGAGACCAAACGGACCGCAGACATCTAACTACCAAAGCCCCCGCACAACAAATTCCAGACAGAGATGTGCCAGTTGCGGAGCAGCCCACCCACGGGCATCATGCAAGTTTAGGAATGCCAAATTCCATGAGTGTGGCAAGACCGGGCATATCCACTCCATATGCCGCAGCCGGAACCGAGGGAACATCAACAACCTTGAGTCATCCCTGCCAGGTACGACAACCCCCTACCTTCCATGCACAGAGCCCCCCTGGCCCTTAGTACAAACCACCAATTGGCAAGGGAAACCAGATAGCTGTCTAAATGTTCACCAGTTGCTGAGGCCAAAGATAAAAATCACAGTCCATTTGCAGGGAGTTCCCTGCGAAATGGAGGTGGGCTCCGGGTCCTCGGTCTCCATAATTTCAATGGAGACCTACAACTCAATCTGCGGCCTCAGCAAATGGAGGATTCCCCTGAAAACCTCCCAAATGAAGTTGGCTGATTTTCAACATGCCCCAATTAAACTGAAAGGGATTGCTACACTAAGTGTTAGTTTCAAGGCATTCCGAGGACCCCTAGAAGTTTTAGTCACCCAGGGGAAGGGGGCCAGTTTAGTGGGACTCAACTGGTTTGAGGCCCTGGGGATCTGGCTAGGAGGAATCCATCTTACCCAGGCCAAAAGCCTCAAATCCGTCTGCAAACAATTTGCAGATGTTTTCGACAGCTCTTTGGGGAAATACACAGGGCCCCCTATTTCTCTAAAATTAAAACCTGATGTCCTCCCAGTCAGAATTAAGGCTTCCTGGCAAAGGTTGTTGAGAGTGTGGTGGCGCATCAGCTTCCTCTGTTCCTGGAGGAAACTGATTATCTGGACCCATACCAATCAGGTTTCAGGCCCGGGTACAGCACGGAGATGGCATTGGTTGCGCTGGTGAATGATCTCTGGCAGGCTCGGGATAGGGGTTGCTCCTCTGTCCTAGTTCTATTAGATCTCTCAGCGGCTTTTGATACCATCGACCATGGTATCCTATTGCGGTGTCTCAGGGGGTTGGGAGTGGGAAGCACTGTTTTGCAGTGGTTCTCCTCCTTTCTCCTGGGCCGCTCGCAATCGGTGTTGACGGGAGGGCAGAGGTCTGCCCCGAGGCCTCTTGTTTGTGGAGTTCCTCAGGGGTCAGTTCTCTTTCCCCTCCTGTTCAACATCTACATGAAGCCACTGGGTGAGATCATTCGTGGTTTCGGGGTGGGGTATCATCAGTATGCTGATGATACCCAACTTTTTTTCTCCACCCCGAACCAACCCAGTGATGCCCTCGCCATGATGTCCCGTTGCCTGGAGGCGGTCCAGGTCTGGATGGGGAGAAACAGGCTTCGTCTCAATCCTGCCAAGACTGAGTGGCTGTGCATACCGGCATCTCTGACTAACCAGTCCATTCCATCTTTAACAATGGGGTTGAGGTGTTACCCCCCCGTCAATAGGGCTCGCAACCTGGGCGTCCTCCTGGATTTGCGGCTCAGTTTTGAAGATTATATAGGAGCCATGACCAGGGGGGCCTTTGCCCAGGTTCGCCTGGTACGCCAGTTGCGGCCCTACCTGGACCGAGATGCCCTGCACACAGTCACTCATGCGCTCGTGACCTCCCGATTGGACTACTGCAATGCTCTCTCCATGGGGCTGCCCTTGAGGACCACTCAGAGGCTTCAGCTGGTGCAGAATGCAGCCGCGTGAGTTGTGATGGGGGTTTCCTGATACTCCCATGTAACATCTCTACTCCACGAGCTGCATTGGCTTCCGGTTGCCCTCCGGGTGAGATTCAAGGTGCTGGTAATGACCTATAAAGCCCTAAATGGCTTGGGTCCAGGATATTTGAGGGAACACCTGCTGCCGGCATCAAGCTCCCTTCATCCTGTGCACTCCCACATGGAGGGTCTCCTCAGGGTACCGCCGGTAAAAGATTGCCGGCGGACAATACCCAGGGGGAGGGCCTTCTCTGTGGGTGTGCCGGCCCTTTGGAACCAGCTGCCTGTAGAGCTTAGGACTGCTCATTCCACCGGGACCTGAAGACCTGGCTCTTCGAGCTTTCTGGCCTAGACTGAGAGTATTAACTGGGGTTTTAATTGTATTTTTAATTTTAATTGGGTTTTTATTTCAAGTTTAGTGTAATTATTTTAATTGTTTTTAATTTTTGTAACTTGTTGCATTGTTTTAGAGAACTTTGTGAACCGCCCTGAGTCCTACGGGAGAAGGGCGGTATATAAGTTTAACAAAATAAAATAAATAAATAAAATAAATAGAAGGGTTCCATTCGCCCTCAAAACAAAAATTGAGGACGAACTGGAACACCTTGTAAAACTGGGAGTGTTAGTACCCGTGGACGGGGGAACTTTGGAAACCCCTATTGTCACCCCGATCAAACCTAATGGTGAGGTGCGGATCTGCGCTGACTATAAGGCCACCCTCAACTGTGACCTGAACCCCCATGCTTACCCTGTCCCATCGGTGAAGCACGTCCTCTTCGCGATTCAGTCTGGCGCCATCTGTGCAAAGCTGGATCTCGCGCATGGCTACTTGCAGCTCCCTGTTACCAGGGAGACGGCAGATGTGTACATGATCGTGACACACCGCGGGGCTTTCAAAGTTAACAGACTGCAGTTTGGCATTTCTGTTGCCCCTGGTATCTTCCAGGAAATCATGGAGCGAACTTTGAAAGGCGTCCCAGGGGTGTGTCCCTACTTTGATGACATCCTAATCACTGGGGAAAGCGAAGGGGTGCTGGCAGAGAGACTGCAAACAGTGCTCAGCAGATTTCGCGCTGCAGGATTAAAGCTTAAAAAAGAAAAATGTTCAATTGGGGTGACATCTACAGAATTCCTAGGGTACAGGATAGATGCACAGGGAATCCATCCAACAGAATTTAAGGTGCGAGCTATAAAAAGGGCCCCAACCCCCAAAAATATAGCGGAATTGCAAGCTTTCTTGGGGCTCTTAAATTTTTCTCACACCTTCCTCCCCCAGAAGGCAGCTAAAGCAGAACCCTTACACAGGCTGCTGGATAAAAAAAACCCCTTGACAGTGGACAGCTCTCCATGAAACCTGTTTCAGGGACCTAAAAAATTTACTATCCAATGATTCAACCATCACCCATTACAACGAGCATAAACCAATTTGTGTAGCTTGTGACACCTCTCCTTATGGGGTTGGCGCCGTGCTAAGCCATGTGGAGGAAGGAGGGGTTCAGAAACCAATTGCTTACTACTCCAGGACCTTGTCCAGGGCAGAAAGAAATTACGCCCAAATTGACAAGGAGGCATTAGCCATTGTTGCAGGGGTAAAAAAATCCATGATTATTTATATGGCAGGGAATTCACGATCTTTACAGTTCACAAACCCTTGTTGGGACTATTTACCGTAGGCAAACAAACCCCTCAAATCCTGTCCCCAAGGGTCCTGCGCTGGTCTACATTTTTATCAGCATATTCATTCAATTTACTTTACAAACTGGGTAAGGAGATGTGTCATGCTGATGGGTTAAGCAGACTTCCCTTACCCAATATTGACCCAGACCCAGCACCTGGGGGACAAATTTTGGCCATCGAGGAACTGCCTGATTGCCCCCTGCAGGTAAAGGACATTGCCTCAGCAACAACCACAGACAGACTCCTCAGCAGGGTATTAGCTTGGGTAACCTCTGGGTGACAAGGCCATAGTCCTGGGCCTGAATTCCAGGCCTATTTTGTTAGGAGAAATGAGTTATCCACACACCAAGGGTGTGTCTTATGGGGTAGTAGAGTTGTCATCCCGGACAAACACAGAGCTAGAACCCTCCTAGCACTACATGAAGGTCATCCTGGAATAGTAAAGATGAAAGCTTTAGCATGTAGCTACTTTTGGTGGCCAGGGTTGGACAAAAACATAGAAGAACACGTAGCCGGATGTCACCTCTGTCAGCAGTCCAGACCAGGGCCACCCCACGCACCCCTACACAAGTGGGAATCAGCTCACAACCCCTGGTCAAGGATCCACATTGATTTCGCTGGACCCTTCCAAGGACAGCTGTTCCTCATTGTAGTTGATAGCTATTCTAGATGGCTAGAGGTCATTCCAGCTAAAAGCTTAACCACAGCCAGCACTGTACAAGTGCTAAGGGGGCTCTTTGCTACACACGGTCTCCCTGATATTATAGTCTCAGACAATGGCCCACAATTTACTTCTGCCAATTTCCAGATTTTCACCAGGGCCAACTTGATTAAACACATCACCTCGGCTCCTTTCCGGCCATCCACTAACGGCCTGGCTGAAGTCATGGTCCGAACCACTAAAGATGCATTATGCCGCTTTATCTCCGGCAACTGGCACCAATGCTTGGCACAATTTCTCTTAGCCCAGCACTCTACCCCCTGCATAGCCAATGGCAAGAGTCCGGCGGAGTTACGCTGGGGCCGCCGCTTGGTCACAAAACTGGACAGGCTGCACCCAGACAGGGTGGCAGCTGAACCTGATCTACCAGTTCTTCAAAAACAATTCAACCTTGGGGACTATGTGTGGGCCAGAAATTTTGGACAGGGGAACAAGTGGTTGCCAGGGGTGGTCATTCTTCGCACTGGGCCTATTTCTTATCTTGTTGAGGGGGAAGGGGGCCGTCAGTTTAGATGACATATTGATCAATTAAGGAAAAGGGGACTGAGTCATCATCCAACAGGTACTGAGGAGCACCCATCTTCAGAAGAACCAGTCACCCTCGCCCCCAATGCCCAGGAAACACTCCAGCAAGAGGAACCTGAAAATTTTCCAGACCCCGGGGAAAACCCTCACATAAGGACAAACCCCAATGTTGCTACAAACCACCAGAGCAGCAAGGACTCCATGGCTACAGATCCTCAATCACCCCCAACCAAGGAAAACACTCCAGGCAATTCCCTGAGACACTCCACCAGGACAAAGAGACCTCCAGCATATTTAAAGGGCTATGTGTGGCCCGGGGGTCAAGAGTCTGGCTGAATTGAACACCCAACACAAGAATTCTGTAAATAGTTAATTGTTTTATTGTGGGGGGAAAGGGGTGTAATATATGTTAGTTAAAGGTACATTTAACAGTTGCTGTTGGCAAGCGCAAGTTTGACAGTTCTCTTTGACAGCTGACAGCTCCACATGCGGTTACTGCTGACAGCTGAGATTTGACAGCTCCACACGTGGCTACTGTTATTGGTTTAGAACGTAAACGGTGGGAGAATCCTCGGCCGGGGATTGGCTGAAGGCTCGCCAGCTTTACTATAAAAGGGGGTTTAAAACGCTCTGACAGCGTTCCTGTGGAGATGAAATAAACCAGCTGATTGCATCCAAAGCCTGCTGTCCTTATTGATCGGGAACCCGCCTTCCAGTACATTACAATGGGGATGCTGCAATGGCCATAAGTGTTAAAAAATGGTCATGAGTCATTTTTTTCACTGTCTTTTATAACAGAAACTATCCATATGGTGTTGCAACAACAACTTGCACCTGAACATCGGCAAGACGAAAGAGATGGTGCTGGACTTCCGGAGGAAAAAGGAGGAACCTGCCCCACTTTACATTGGGGAGGACTGTGTGGAGAGAGTTTCCTCCTTTAAATTTTTGGGAGTCTACCTCTGCGAAGATCTTACCTGGAAAGTGAACACAACTCAGGTGGCTAGAAAGGTCCAACAGAGGCTTCACTTTCTTAGGGTCTTGCGGAAGAACAGAGTAGAACAATGGCTAATGACTTTCTTTTACCGGTCTATTACAGAGAGCGTCCTCTTGTACTGTGTTGTGGTTTGGCATGCTGGTCTGACAGCCGCAGATAGGAAAACATTACAGAGGGTGATGAGCACAGCACAAGAGATTGTGGGCTGTCCCCTGACACCACTGGACGACATCGCCAGGGCTCTCTGCCTTGGAAGAGTGAGGAAAATTCTCAGGGATAACTCACACTCACGGTATCTCTTTACTCTCCTACCATCAGGTAGGAGATATAGGAGTATAGCCAGCTGCACCAACAGGCTGAAAAACAGCTTTTATCCATGGGCTGTTAGGCTTTTGAACGGGAAATAATTTTATAAACTTTATGCATGATTGACTTGCAAGGCTGGTGCATTGTGCAATTAGCTCACATGGTGTAATAAGATGGAGGGTTTGTGTCACTGTAAGTTGGGGGTGGGGGCACGAAGGGAGGCTCAGCCAATCTCAGTGTATACATGGTTGTACTTTGACAATAAAGGTTCATTCAACTTAAGATGCTCACTAAATAATACAATGCAAGGACGAACCAAATGTTCAAAGGTATGATAAACATTCCATCCACTTTCAGACCTGTAAGATGGGTATCAGCCTTGCAAGGGTAGTTCAGACAAAAAGCAAATCCATGATTTTTTTTTTATTTTTTATTGCAAAGTTACATTAATAGAATCATGTAAATCTGGAAATACATCCCTCCCTTCCTCTCCTTTTACTCTTTAGAAAACCAGGGAGGGTTCCTTCCAACATGCTTCCAGGGTCTCTTCTTGTTCTGTGTACTGAGGTAGCTTTTGCACTGTGGCTGCCTAGCCTGCAGCTCTTCCTTCTGTCTCCCAAGGTGATTCTCACAGACCATTAAAGGATGCTTTTGGCTGCCTTGTATGCTTACGGCAAAGGCAGCCTTTAGTCTGGGGTTGTTTGATTGATGTTGACAGTCTCCATCCACTAAAGTTACACAACTAATTATTTTATGAAATTGCCAAGTGTCCTGGAGTTGCAGGCCATAAAATAAAATAAAAAAATCATAATTAAAATAAATTAAATTAAAAGAATAAAAATAAAAGAATAAAATAAATAAAAGAATAACATTAAATAATAAAATTAAAATTAAATAATAAAATAAAATAAAGTAAAGTAAAGTAAAATAAAATAAAATCCAAGAATTGTGTGGGCCACTCAAAGTTGCTACAGAAACGTTTACTGAAACAAAAGTGATTGTGTTCATTATTACCACAATCATTATTTTTAACAGAGAATGCCAAAGAAGAAATGTCTAAAGGCTCTTCATTTTTTCACTTACTTTCTCCACCTCTCCCTTCCTTCTGCTACTAATACTAGACTGTCCTGCAGTCATTGGCAGGGTGTGTTTTTTCATATAAAGAGGTCAACAGTCTTGCATGTGAATTGCTATAGTTGTCAACACTGCTAACATCAGATGTTTTTGCATTGACAACAGATGGAAATGTAGCCACCTTTTCCCTTTCGCTTTTAGAGTTAGATGATGCTGGGAGGGGGGACTGTGAATGAGTCCAGCTAGACATAACAACACTAAACTTAGTGTGAGAATCAAGGTTATTGAGCCCAGAGCTGATAAAGAATTGGCGGGCTGGAGAGCTGGAGAGGAAGCCCGCGCTTCAATCTAATTGGGGAATGTGATTTATGACTGTTAATTGGAGGAGGGAATTGTGCTTTGATACTAGGTGCCCAGGGGAGGGGAATTCAGTTTTTGGCTTTGATTATGTAGTGCCGATATCATGCCACTCAAATAAAAGATCCTTAAGGTAAGCAATGCCTCAAAGTTCTTTTGAAGAGTTTCATCTGTTGGAACCATGACAATAGTGGTTTAAAGGCACAATAACAGGAGTCAATAGAAAAGTTAGCCATCTCAGAAACACAGGTACTCTTCAATTTACAACTGTTAGTTTTATTACCATTCAAAGTTACAACAACACTGGGAATAAAGGTACTGGTGACTTGTCTCTGCACGGATGGCTGCTGCAGCATCCCCACAACCATGGGATCAGAATTCAGGCACTTGGCAACCAGAATGTATTTGCAGCGATGGTTGCAGAAACCCAGGATTATGTGATTGAGCCGTGGTGGTGCAGTGGTGAGCATGCAGTACTACAGGCTACTTCTGCTGACTGCCAGCTGCCACGAGTTCGGCAGTTCAAGTCTCACCAGTTGACTCATCCTTCTATCCTTCTGAGGTTGGTAAAGTGTTGATTCTGTAAACCACTTAGGGATGGCTGTAAAGCATTGTGAAGTGGTAATATAAGTCTACGTGCTATTGCTGTTGCCATTTGTGAGCTTCCCAGCTAGCTTTCTGTCAAGCAAAGTCAATGGGGAAAGCCACAATTGTTTAGCACCTGTGTGATTCACTTAACAACTGCTGCCCTCTGCTTAACAATCATGACAAGAAAATCATTTGTGACTCACTTAACAACCACTTTGTTTAGCAATGGAAATACTGGTCCCAATTGTGGCCATAAACCAAAACATAAGGAAGAAGCCGAGAGAGAAATGAAATCTCTTGGCCAGCCTCTGAATTTCAGGCACCCAAGGAAAGCTTCATTTTCAATTCAATCCAATGCTTTTTTCAGCTTCAGACCAGAATTCATTCATACATAAAATACAACCAGCAAAGAGATTATGTGTGAAAATATTCTTTTTTCCCCTTTTTTTTCTTCAAATTTTATTATTTAAAATATTTAGAAACTTTGGACATGGTGTTATCGGTTTAACATACCGTCTTGTCTTACATCATTTTTTGTGTTATATACATTTTATATACATATAAACATTTATATACAATTGTGCACATTAAACATATTTATACATTTATGCCAATAATTTTCTTCAATCTTATCATCCACCTTATACTAATATTGCTTAAGTACATAATCCTGTATACCTCTATTAAGACCTTCCTTTCTGTTCCCACCATAGGTAAAATCTGTTCCATATTTTATAATATTCTGACTGTTTTTTATTTTTTAATTTCAAAGTTAAATTATCCATTTCTGTGCATGCCCATATTTTGTTTATCACCTCACTCTCATCAGGTACTTCGCTATCCTTCCATTTCTGGGCGAACGTCATTCTCGCTGCTATAATAATATGTATTATTAAGTATATCTCTTCTTTACTATATTTCTCTTTTGTTATACCTAACAGGAAAAATTCTGGCTTATATTCTATTCTCCCTTCTAATATTTCCTCTAGCCATGTCTGCATCATTTGCCAAAACCCTTGTGTCTTTTTAAAGGTCCACCATGTATGAAAATAAGGGACACGGTGGCTCAGTGGGTTAAGACTCTGAGCTTGTCGATCAGAAGGTCGGCAGTTTGGCGGGTCGAATCCCGAGTGCCGCGTAGCAGAGTGAGCACCTGTTACTCGTCCCAGCTTCTGCCAACCTAGCAGTTCGAAAGCACGTAAAAATGCAAGTAGAAAAATAGGGACCACTACGGTGGGAAGGTAACAGCGTTCCGTGCGCCTTTGGCGTCTAGTCATGCCGGCCACATGACCACGGAGACGTCCTCGGACAAGCGCTGGCTCTTTGGCTTTGAAACGGAGATGAGCACCGGCCCCTAGAGTCGGAAACGACTAGCACACATGTGCGGGGGAACCTTTACCTTTACCTTTTATGTATGAAAATAGGTGCCTAATTCTTGGGAGCATTTCCAGCAATTAGGGGTATTGTTTTATACATTTTAGCTAACCATGTTAGAGGGAGATGCCACCAGTAAAACATCTTGTATAGTAAAACATCTTATACAAGCTGTGGCCAGTGTTATCTTTTTATTTCTGTCCCATAATGTTTGCCGCACATCAAGATCAATACCATGTCCAACATTCTTAGCCCATATCAACATCGTTTCTTTGACTTGTTCTTCAATCATTTTATACCCCAATAACAATTTATACAGTTTCCTTATTTGCTTCTCGTCTGCTCCCGATAAGATTTTATCCAAGGCAGTTTCTTGAATATTTATCCCCCACTCTTTCTTATCTTTCCCATACTGTGTTTGTATCTGTAAATAGGCCCACCATTCCAATTTTATCCCTTGTTGCTCTAGTTCCTGTCTCGATTTCAATTCTCCCACATCATTCATACTATCTTTATACATAGTGCTATTCTTCAGATTAAACAAATTTGGGTAAACTATTGCCTCTAGGGTGGACAACCAGACTGGTACTTTAATATAATTTTGTTTTCTAATTTTATTCCCAATTTTGAGTAGCGCTTGTCTAATTCAATGGCTTTGGAAATGTTGATATGGCCCTTGTTTATCATTCCGTAGGAATGCGTGCCAGCCTAGTTGCAAATCATGGCCTTCTAATATTAATAGTCTTTTTATTCCTTAAAATTATTCACTCTCTAATCCAGGTTAGCGCCGCTGCGTGGTAATATGTTTCCCAGTCTGGTAGTCCAAACCCCCCATTTTCTTTAGCATCCTGCAAGAGTTTCATTTTAATCCTTGGGTTTTTTCCTTGCCATATAAAATTTAGTGTCAATGTGTTCAGGTTCCCGAAAATGTTTTGATCTAGTTGTATAGGAATATTTTGGAACAGGAATAGAATTTTAGGTAGTACATTCATTTTTATGACAGCGATTCTCCCTAACAATGAAAGGCTCAAGTTTCCCCATCTTTCGAGGTCTTCTTTTATTTGTTTCACTATTTTGTCGTAATTGTCTTCTTTGATTAAGGTGCATCTGGCCGTAATAGTAATTCCTAGGTATTTTATCTTCTGAACTATTTGTATGTCCCTAATCCTAGCCATGTTTTCTTTTTGTTTATTCGTCATGTTTTTAACAATCATTTTAGTTTTATCCTTATTTATTTTCAGCCCAGCGGCTTCTCCATATTTATCTAATACGTCCAACAGTTTCGGTCCTGATGTGGTGGTGGTTCCTCCATAATAAAAACTGGATTAGAGAGTGGATAATTTTAGGGAATAAAAGACTATTAATATTAGAAGGCCATGATTTGCAACTACGCTGGCACGCATTCCTACGGAATGATAAACAATCATCCACGAATGCTCGAAGTTTAAATGTTTCTTTTTAAATTTCTAATCCTTTTATTTGCGGTTCATTTCTAATTATCCTCACTAGGATCTCTAGCGTCAATATAAATAGTAATGGGGATACTGTGAAAATATTCCAATAAACACATACAGTCCCACAAAACTGCAATCCTACAGCAGATCTTAGAGGCTGGCAAGAAAATTTCACCTCTGAAAGGAAAGCTATATTTCTCCTGGCCATTAATTGCAAAGAAGACAATCAATGTCCGGTTACTACGCGACATCCCATCAGTCGGATTTTTTGCAGGGTGCGCTCTGTATGGTCAACCAGGCTGGTGTTTGCTTATCCTTTGCCAGTTGAGGCCTCCAGTTTTTGTCTTGAGGGTCTACGGGAGGTCAGCTTCCCACCCTAACCATTCTCCCACCCAATCAATGTCCCAGAAAGGCAAACTTAGGGCAGGGGGTGGAATCCTGACAGAAAGCGAATGCTGGCTAATAAATGCTCTCTATTAGAACAGCACAAAGTGCAAATAGCTTGGAGGTTTACCCATTCAAACAAAGCTAAAAGCAAGTGAATTCCCTTGAAGAAATACCTAAGCCTCTACTCTCCAGAGAGAAAAGAAATAAAGGTGGAGACTTGGGGGGGGGGAAAAACTTTGGGCTGTTCAGCATCATTCCAAGGGTTTTTCTTTCTCCTTATTACATAAACTAGATTAGTGTGCTTCACAGTGGAAGAAACATTGCAAGATGCGGAAATGCAGTTGAATGATCTTAGTTTTCCCAATAGTTTACTAATTTTGGCTGAACATTTAGTTTACTATACTTCTCTTTTCCTAAAAAGTGTTTGCTTGAAGACATTTTGGAAAATTTGCAAAGGGATTGCTTCCAGATAGATTTTCTAAAATCAACAGTTTAAAATAATAAAATAAAGACCAGTTAAAAACACACACCTACACTAATTATTATCTCTCCTGTAGAAAAATACATTGAACACCAGTTTTCTTGAGAATAAGATCGTGGCTAATTGTCTGCCCCTGTTTTGTCTTGTTGAATGTTGCAGCGTGCTATTCTTTAGCTGGGACCTAGGAGAACTGTGGTCAGATCTGGGACCACAGATCTGGCTTATACTCCCCATTTACTTATACATTATTTGGTTCAGGAGTAGTCAAAAGATCAAGAAGAAGGCCACACTGGTGCCCAATATTAAAAAGTGGTGGATCTATAATTGTACCATCATAACAAGAATAACCCTGATTTAATTGCTGTACATCATGCTTGATTCTTCTTGGAAAATTCAGATTTGCAGAGGGCAGATCAGTGACTCAAATGAGGGAGGTAGTATATGATGCATGGGGTCAGGGCTTGAAGACATTTTGGAAATGTGTTTCTGTTTTGTCCCTTAGGTTATTTATTGCCCTTAAATTGCTATGCCAGCTTTAGGGAAGGCACTACAGTTTGAACTTGTGTCCTGGCTGATTATTTCCTGCTATTGATTTTCAAGAACTGTAGCTACAGAAAACTCTGAAAGATTGACACAATAAAGAGACTATAGTACAGATAGTCCTAGACTTACAACAGTTCGTTTAGTGACTGTTCAAAGCTACAACAGCATTGAAAAAACTGACTTTTGACCATTTTTCACATTTACAACCATTGCAGCATCCCCTTGATCAGGGGTAGGCCACCTTGGCTCTTTTATGACTCGTGGACTTCAACTCCCAGAATTCCTGAGCCAGCCATGCTGAGGAGAAATGGACAGGTTTCCATGCTCAGCCATGCTGGCTCAGGAATTCTGGGAATTGAAGTCCACGAGTCATAAAAGAGCCAAGGTGGCCTACCCCTGCGCCTTGGTCATGTGATCGAAATTTCGATGCTCAGCAACTGACATGTACTTTTGATGGTTGCCGTGTCCCAGGGTCATGTGATTAGCTTTAGCAACCTTCTCACAAACAAAGTCAAAGGGGAAGCCAGATTCACTCAACCATATTACTAATTTAACAAGTGTAGTAATTCACTCACAACTGTAGCAAAAAGAGTGTAAAATTCATTTAACAAATGTTTTGCTTAGCAACAGAAATGTTAGACTCAGTTGTGGTTGTGAGTCCTGCATGGTCTCACAATGCCACTCCCACTGTTTGAGATTTCCCAGTCCAGGTGGGTGTTCATAAACCTTTTGCCTTCGATGAACATCTGTCTTAGCTGATTCTGCTTGGCTTGGTCTTGGAAAAACTACAGTTAGTATTTATTTATTAAATTTATATATCACTAGCCAAAATGACTCTTTGTCAAAGTACATGACCAGAAGAACAATAGGATAGTCCATAGTTCTAGTCTAGACTGGGAAGTTGAGAAAAGAGATATTCTGGAAAACGAAGGTATTGGTGAACCACATCCATTTTTGGCCATGTAAAGTACATGAATACAATATGTCCATGTGGTTTCTAAACTTGAGCGCCTTCACCATAGTCTGTTATTAGCTAGGGTGAAACTCAGCCATAACCACTCTCACTTTCACGCTGGGGATGAGGCTTTGATGATATACCTGGCTTGTGTATAAAGGCAGGATACTTGGAAAATGTTTGAAGTCAACCTGGATAAGACAAAAGTCATTTTCCTTCTTTCAATATCTCAAAAGTGGAGATCTTCTACAGTGCAATAAAAAACATAGGAAAATCTATTACTTTTCCATTCAACACGATGCTAATGTCTTGAGTTGAGTAATGCTGTGTCCATTTTAGAGAAATCATATAGGTAGCTTGGTGTACGTTTTGGATAAATTCTAATGGGTGAATTTAAAGCTCTCTTCGCAATTCAACACTGACATTCCCCTTTGGTTCCTTTAGATTTTTATGCAAACAAACAAAGCACACACACACACCCTTTGGGACAGGCAGTTGGCATGTTCTCAGTGGGAAGGAATTATTCATGAGTTGAAACATTCTCCTCTCACCAGAGAAGTGTGCATTAACCTCTTCACCTTTCCAAGTCAGAATCACCAAGACAGTTCATACCATCTCAACAGAGATGCCAATCTACTTTCCTGGTACCCATAACTTTTTTTTTTTTTTAGAAAAGGAAGATGTGATAGAATTGTCTGCCTGAGTCTTCTGGAAGATTGTTGGCCTTGAGACAGAGAGCATAATTCTTGATGCTCAGTAGAGGAAGAGACTGTGGTGAAAAAGTGTCTGCGGTGAGTTAAAGCTTCTTTCTAGATTCAGCATAAAGTTAACACGCTGAATCTTTTTGAAGCCAAGAGCACTTAAGTGCACCCAGCATTTTTATGGCATCCAGTGTAAAAATAGAAAATTACTCTTCATAGTTCCTTGCAATAAAGTGAAAAAAAAAAAACAGCTTGCCATGGACTTATGGAACTGAAAAGAAGCACATGGCGGTTTTGGCCGTCAGATAATCAGCCCAAACACTGCCTCATAGAAGTAGAAAGTTAGTCTACTTATGCTTGTAGGGGAATGGATTAATATAAGGTCCATGAAACCAAGAAGGACACATGGAGTTACTTCTGAGTAGTATCTTTATTGTGTTTGCCTGTTAACAGGAATCTTGCCAGACTAAAGCAACAATCTCCCCAAATACTAGATTGTTGTTGTTGTTAGCTGCGAAGTCATGTCCGACCCATCGCGACCCCATGGACAATGTTCCTCCAGGCCTTCCTGTCCTCTACCATCTTCTGGAGTCCATTTAAGCTCATGCCTACTGTTTCAGTGACTCCATCCAGCCACCTCATTCTCTGTTGTCCAATTCTTCTCTTGCCCTCAATCTTTCCCAGCATTAGGCTCTTCTCCAGTGAGTCCTTCCTTCTCATTAGGTGGCCAAAGTATTTGAGTTTTAGCTTCAGGATCTGGCCTTCTAAAGAGCAGTCAGGGTTGATCTCCTCTAGGACTGACCGGTTTGATCGCCTTGCAGTCCAAGGGACTTGCAGGAGTCTTCTCCAGCACCATAGTTCAAAGGCTTCAATTCTTTGGCGCTCAGCTTTTCTTATGGTCTAACTTTCACTGCCATACATTGCAACTGGGAAGATCGTAGCCTTAAAATACTAGATATACTTTGTGAATTGCTGGGGGTGGAATTCATCTTGGCCCTCTTCCTGCCTACCAGATATTCCAAGCTTCACTATGGTCTCTGGAAAAGAGGTCCTTCTTCTTGCAACTTTAGACTAAATTCCACCACAATACCACAGTCAGAACTTTCCATGACTGTCCAGAGACTTTTGATAGGATTCAGCTGGTTCGCACCACTTTGGCAGAACTGGTAGCTCATTTTTTTATTGCCCAGGCCCAAAATGGATTTCCGGAAGCGGCAATCACACAGAAAACCGGTTGTTCACATATTTGAATCCCACCACTGGGTGGGATCCAATGGAAGATCCCTGCTAGAAAATGGGAATAGCATGATGCTTTTGCCAAACCCTTTTTACTCTGCAATCTTAATCGTTACATCTTATGTGGACTGTTGATTTAGGCAAAAGAAGGGACCATACCAATTTCTCTGTGCCCAAGATCACAGCCTCTTCAAGACAATGAAAGGAAAAGAAGCAAAACATTTTTACTTATCTCCATCCAATTTGTCTTCCTTCCCCCCCCCCCACTCCAACTGAATGTGTGCCTGTGTGCCCACAGTAAAAAATGACAATAAAGGTGATCTTATCTTATCCATTGCAAGTGGCCCTTTAAAGGGAAGGTTCTGGGTGAACCCCAAAGTAGTGTATGAAATTTTGGGGTAAAATGTTAACTGAATAGTTTTACTGCTTGGAATGAATAATCCATCTGAACATTCCAAATAATGAACTACTGTATGTCTGTGTGAATTTAAATAGTTTTTCTTAATAAAGGCCTACACTGTTTCTCTGGAAGTGGCTTCTACTGAAAGCTAAAAATGGGTAGGGGTTTTTTTTATCTGTCACTGAGATTTGAGGGTCTTGGCAAACAGCATTTGTTTATGACTGTATAGACATCATGTCAGGCTGTTCGAAGTATAACCTGTTGTTGCTGGTGAAGCCTGTGCTTGCTTGCAGAACAGATTTGTTTGTTCTCCTACTCTACACTTGTAATATGGTAGCGAGGCTTAAAAGACTGTTAATTAGACAGTGTTCCTCCTCCAGATTGCTGCCATCCTCAGCTACTATGCTGATTCCATCTCCAGGCCCTCTGATGATCTCTTTCCTGCCATCTCAGCTTCTCTGAAAATCCATGAAGTTGAAAGAGGACATGAGCCCAGATGCCAACCTTGGATGTTTTCCCGACTCCTGGCAGAACTCAAGCCTCGGGATTTGCCTTTGGGTATTTCACCGTGTCTCTTAGATGTTCTAGCTGGAATGCACATTTGCAAATTGATCCAAGATTTGAGCCTGTAGTACGTTTCATCTTCAAATTAGCCAGTTTTCCCAGTCTTGGAAACAGTCCACTGGGTTTGCGTCAGCCTCACCTTATCCAGAAAAAACAGGACCTTTATCGCACCGCTAGCAGAATTGTGGTCATGCTGGAAGGTGGACAGAGGTAAAGCCACAGGGTCCTTGGTGCTCTCTGAGCTGGTTGTTTTCTTGCAGACCTTTCATTACCTAACTGGGTAACATCATCAGTGCAATGAAATGCTTGCAAGAAAACAATCAGCTCAGATCATTTCAACCCTGAGCTACAAATATTCTCCTTTAGAGGTAAAGCTAGTAAAAAGTAGCCAAGCTATCCTTTTCTGCACTGCATTTAGGATTGAATCCCTAAAAAGTATTTCACAGCAAACAAGAGTGCAAATTAAAACCTCTATGGAAGACCTTAAAACATGGACATGCTATATTTTTCCCTGGATCAACTGCCCTTCACATTTGCGATCCTGAGAAACAGAACATTGGCTTTAAACTGTTGCATATAAGTTCAATGTTCATATTCTTGCAGGTCCTGAAGCATCTTTTGGAGTCTGAAATGGATAGTTGCAGAATCAATTCCCTTTGCTATGATCAGGAATCACCATAGATTGGTAAGCATTCTGCATTTGCTATAGTATTTACCTAGACAGTGAATGCAAACCTGGTTTAATTGTCTATATATTCTAAGGGGCACAGGCCATCCTCCAGAGCTTCTTGGGAAGACCTTAAGCATAATAATAATAATAATAATAATAATAATAATAATAATAATAATAATAATAGTAATAATAACAACAACAACAACAACAATAATAACAACAATAGCTGCAAGCTGTGAAAACAGAGAGCATTATCAAAATAACAGAAACAAAGGCATAATATAAGGAAAAACGGCTGGATGACAGATTAAATAGATGGAAAACCAAAGCTTTGCATGGACAACATTTGAAAAACATTGAAGGAAAATGTGATAACAACTTGACATGGGCATGGCTTAAGATGGGAACCATCAAGAAAGAAATGGAAGGCTTAATACTGGCTGCTCAAGAACAAGCACTACAAACTAATGCCATAAAAGCGAAGATACAAAAATCTACTGACAATCCAAATTGCTGACTTTGCAAAAACAAAGCTGAAACTGTTTCACATTTAATATGTGAGTGCAGCAAAATCGCGCAAACTGATTACAAAGCTAGACATGACCGAGTTGCTAAACTAATCCACTGGGCATTGTGTAAAAAATACGACTTGCCTGTGTCCCAAAAGCCGTGAGAACATAGGGTGGGAAAAGTTGTCGAGAATGAGAGGGTGAAGATCTTGTGGGACTTCCGAATACAGACAGATCGCCATTTGGAACAGAACACGACAGATATCACAGTTGTAGAGAACCGAAGAGTACAGCTGATTGATATCGCTGTACCAGGAGATGCCAGAGTCGAAGAAAAAGAACTGAAAAAAATTACGAAATACTGCGACCTGGCCATCGAAACTGCGCGATTATGGATGAAACGAATAACAGTGATACCCATTGTCATCAAGGCACTGGGAACTATGTCCAAAAACTTTGCCAAATACATCAAGAAATTGCAGTTTCCTGCAATAACTCCAGCAAAGCTACAAAAAACTGTGCTACTCAGAACATCTTACATGGTTGATACCTAGGATGCTGGCAGCAACCCGTGTCAACCATTAATGCCAGTCAATCTGAGTGTTCAGTTGACTGAGTTTCATGTTTTATGAATAAAGGTTTTATAACAACAACAACAACAACAACAATAATAATAATAATAAAGTTGGAAGAGACCTTGGAGGTCATCTAGTCCAACTCCCTGCTCAGGCAGGAAACCCTATACCATTTCAGACAAATGGCTGGCCAGTCTCTTCTTAAAAACTGGGAGACAAACTCTGCACCAAGTGGAAGATCAAACAGATTCCTGTCAAACCTAGCAGACAACTTTCTCTCCCAAAAGGTAGAGAAGGGAACTAGGGGATTAGCCATATTGGATTTAATTCTCACAAACAGAGATGAAATGATAGAAGGTGCCGAAGCCACAGGAACCTTGGGGGGAAGTGATCATGCAATGTTGGAATTCAACATTCTGGAGGCACAAGCAATAGAACACAGCCAAACTAGAGTCTTGGACTTTAAAAGAGCTAATTTCAATAAACTTAGAGAGACCATGGGAAGAATTCCATCGATGAGAATCCTAAAGGGGAAAACAACTCAAGAAGCTTGGGAAATTTTGAAATGTGAGATAATAAAGGCCCAGTCTAGCACAATACCAACAAAGAAGAAAAATAACAGCTCTCAAAAGAAACCAGCATGGCTGCATAAAGAACTCTCTGATAAATTGAAAGATAAAAAGGACAAGTATAAGAATTGGAAAGAGGGGCACATAACTAAGTCAGAATATCAGCAAATAGCCCGTGCCTGCAAAGATGAAGTGAGGAAAGCTAAGGCTCAAAATGAACTAAGGCTTGCGACCAAAGTCAAAAATAACAAAAAATGCTTCTTTCAACATATAAAAAACAAGAAAAAAGTTAAGGAAATGATTGGTCCATTAGTGGGTGAAAGTGGCAAGAAGGTGACAAGCAATAGGGAGAAAGCAGAACTATTTAATTCGTTTTTTGCATCTGTCTTTACCCAAACCAGTGCCATAAAAAGCAGAACAGAAACGCAAGTTAAGATAGGCAAGAAAATGGTAAGTGAGCACCTATCCAGCCTAGACGAGTTCAAATCACCAGGACCAGATGGATTACACCCCAAGGTTCTCAAGGAACTGGCAGACGTGATCTCAGAACTACTGAACTATATTTTTCAAAGATCCTGGAGCACTGGGGAACTACCAGAGTACTGGAAGAGATCTGATGTAGTTCCCATCTTCAAAAAAGGGGAAAAAATAGATCCAGGAAATTACAGACCTATCAGCCTGACCTCAATACCTGGGAAGATTCTGGAAAAGATAATCAAACAACAAATCAGCGAACACCTTGATGCAAACAAAGTCATCACTAAAAGTCAACATGGGTTTGTCAAAAATAGATCATGCCAGACAAATCTTATTACATTCTTTGACTAAGTGACAAAACTAGTGGACCAGAGGAAGGCTGTAGATATATTTTACTTGGACTTCAGTAAGGCATTTGATAAAGTAGATCACAACCTACTACTTGATAAGATAGAAAAATGTGGGTTAGATAGCATCACCACCAGATGAATTCATAGCTGGCTGACAGGCCGTACTCAGCGTGTGGTCCTCAATGGAACCGCATCTACATGGAAGGAAGTGTGTAGTGGGGTACCCCAGGGCTCTGTTCTGGGCCCAGTGCTCTTCAATATATTCATTAATGATTTGGATGAGGGGATAGATGGGGAACTCATCAGATCTGCAGACAACGCCAAGCTGGCAGGAATAGCCAATACTCCAGAAGATAGGCTTAAGATACAGGAGGATCTGGACAGACTTGAATACTGGGCGCTATCTAACAAAATGAAATTAAATGGTGAAAAAAGTAAGGTTCTACATTTAGGCAGGAAAAATCAAATGCATAGGTATAGTATAGGTGGTACCTTGTTCAATAGTAGTAACTGTGAGAGGGATCTCGGAGTCTTAGTAGGCAATCACTTCAATATGAGCCAGCAGTCTGCTGCAGCTGCCAAAAAAGCCAACACAGTGCTAGGCTGCATTAACAGAGGGATAGAATCAAGATCAAGTGAAGTACTAATACCACTTTACAATGCTTTGGTAAGGCCACACCTGGAATACTGCATCCAGTTTTGGTCACCACGATGTAAAAAAGATGTCGAGACTCTAGAAAGGGTGCAGAGAAGAGCAACAAAGATGATTGGGGGCTGGAGGCTAAAACATATAGGGAACGGCTGCTGGAATTGGGTATGTCTAGTTTAATGAAGAGAAGGGTGAGGGGTGACATGATAGCAGTGTTCCAATATCTCAGGGGCTGCCCCAAAGAAGAGGGAGTCAAGCTATTCTCCAAAGCACCTGAAAGCAGGACAAGAAGCAACGGATGGAAACTAGTCAAGGAGAGAAGCAACCTAGAACTAAGGAGAAACTTCCTGACAGTTAGAACAATTAACCAGTGGAACAACCTGCCTCCAGAGGTGGTGAATGCTCCAACACTGGAGGTTTTTAAGAAGAGACTGGACAGCCATTTGCCTGAAATGGTATAGGGTTTCCTGCCTGAGCAGGGGGTTGGACTAGATGACCTCCAAGGTCCCTTCCAACTTTATTATTATTATTATTACTTCCAGTGTTGGAGCATTCAGAGCTTCTGGAGGCAGGTTGTTCCACTGATTAATTGTTCTAACTGTCAGGAAGTTTCTCCTTAGTTCTAGGTTGCTTCTGTCTTTAGTCAGAGAGAATAATAAAGTGATGGACTTCCAAATCATTAGGGTTGGTTTTGTTTCTGTGGATGTCTGTGAAGAATTACTAATTATGATTAAACCCAGGGACAAGGTCCAGTTTTTGAATCCACTAGTGAATCTAACTCAAACTCTGGAAGTTTTTTGTCAAGCTGTCCAAAGTTGCAGCAATGAGCTGGGCCGTTATGTAAATTTAATAAATTAAATAATACATAAGGCAGTGTAGGATCTTTGAGGATAGAACCAGCTGTCTTTTAGCTTTCCAGATGGAAACACAGGATACATTTGTTTGCTGAGAGTTTTTTTCTCAAAACAGCAATATGTAACTTTGCAATTGTGTCTTGACAGTCTTAATGTACTGCTCAGGTCTAGTCTTGCTCTGATTAAAGGTATTTTAAAACCTTCATTGCATTAGGACCAGTACACATCAAAGCCTTATCCAGCAAATTAGGTCCTCTTCCAAACATTTTTCAGTGTATATTCACACAAAACACTTAACCCAAGTGTCGCATAGCATTCGTGATTGCATTTATAGAACATACTGAACTTGGTTAATTCCAAACCGCCCCCCGCCCTCCAGATTAATGTTTTTCAGACCATTTGGGTAGTTTATGATTTCTTATAACATCCAGAGCAAGTTCAGCATGTTCCGTAAACACAATTGGTAGGTGTGTCTTCCATCTACGTATTCTTACTGTGATTGGTGCTTTACTTGATTATGACATCCTGTCATTAACATGTTTACTCCAGGGAGTTTTGGCTGACACAGATATGTGGTCTTTTGGTACCAGCTGAAGCCTGTAGGGAGTTGGGATATTGTTATTGATTATGCATACCTGTGATCTTGTGTAGTTGCTCAATTAATTCAGTCTGCTGTATAATGTACTCCTTGCAAACTCACTAAAGTTCTTCTAGTAGTTTCAGAAAATCTTACTCTTGATTCAACTATCTTCTATTTCCTCAGTGTTGTTGTTGTTGTTGTTAGTTGCAAAGTCGTGTCCGACCCATCGCAACCCTATGGACAGCGTTCCTCCAGGCCTTCCTCTCCTCTACCATCTTCTGGAGTCCATTTAGGCTCATGCCTACTGCTTCAGTGACTCCATCCAGCCACCTCATTCTCTGTCGTCCCTTTCTTCTCTTGCCCTCAATCTTTCCCAGCATTAGGCTCTTCTCCAGTGGGTCCTTCCTTCTCATTAGGTGGCCAAAGTATTTGAGTTTCAACTTCAGGATCTGGCCTTCTAAAGAGCAATCAGGGTTGATCTCCTCTAGGACTGACCGGTTTGATCGCCTTGCAGTCCAAGGGACTCACAGGAGTCTTCTCCAGCACCACAACTCAAAGGCCTCAATTCTTTGGTGCTCAGCCTTTCTTATGGTCCAGCTTTCACTGCCATACATTGCAACTGGGAAGACCATAGCCTTGACTATACGCAATTTGTTGATAGGGTGATGTCTCTGCTTTTTAGTGTGCTGTCTAGATTTGCCATGGCTTTCCTCCCCAGGAGCAAGCGTCTTTTTATTTCTTGGCTACAGTCCCCATCTGCAGTGATCTTGGAGCCCAGGAAAATAAAATCTGTCACTACCTCCATTTCTTCCCCGTCTATTTGCCAGGAATTGAGAGGGCCAAATGCCATGATCTTGGTTTTCTTAATGTTTAGTTTCAACCTAACCTTTACATTCTCCTTCTTCACTCGCAACAAGAGGCTCTTTAGTTCCTCTTCACTTTCTGCCATTAGAGTGGTATCATCTGCATATCTTAGGTTGTTGTTATTTCTTCCAGCAATCTTAATTCCAACTTTTGATTCATCTAGCCCTGTCTTTCTCATGATGTGCTCTGCATATAAGTTAAATAGGCAAGGCGACAGTATACAGCCTTGCTGGACTCCTTTCCCAATTTTGAACCAATCAGTGGTTCCGTGTCCAGTTCTCACTGTTGCTTCTTGGCCCACATATAGGTTTCTCAAGAGACAAATAAGATGATCTGGTACTCCCATCTCTTTAAGGACTTGCCACAGTTTGTTATGATCCACACATTCATCAGTAGAAAAGACAAAACAGAGCTATTTTACTTGTGGTGATTGATAGATCATAAAAGATAGATCATTTAATGATAGATCATTAAATCGCTATCTTTAATGTACGTTCTGTGTATTTTGTGTGTGTTTCTGTGTCTGTGTATACACGTATCGCCCAAACACCATGATAAAGATTTAACTACCTAGACCAGGAAATTGAAGTTACATTTAATTTAATCTTAATTTTTTCCAGATAAGAATCTATTGGGCGCCCCAATTGCTGGGTTGCAAAATGTTTGTAAAAAGTTAATTACATCCAACATTTAAAATAAATGGTTTGATACACAGATAAATCTGTGGGGAAAGATTTTTAAAGATTAGCTTTAGAAAAGCAATAGAATTCAACAATGGAATTAGTACCATTTCTTCTGGTTATTAGTAAAAAAATTATTATTATTATTATTATTTATTATTATTATTATTATTATTATTATTATTATTATTATTATTATTATTATTATTATTATTATTATTATTAATCGCACAGTCAGCCAGATGTTCAGACTGGATTTGGTATTTTTGTCTACCTATCGAGTCCTTATTAAGGACATGGAATAGGCAAATGTGGATGTTTGATAGTATTACAGATCTCGTCGCAGGATGGAAGCAGTTCCTAATAAAGCCACCTTTTGCAATTGACTAATGGTGAATTTGTCAATGCCAATGGTGGCATCATCATCATCATCATCATCATCAGTATTAGTATTTATTTATTTATTTATTTATTTATTTATTTTATTACATTTATATACCGCCCTTTCCCGAAGGACTCAGGGCGGTTTACAAGGTGATTAAAAAACCAAAATACAAAAGTTAAAAACAAATTTTAAAAGAAATTATATGTGTCCCTGTCTAAATAAAACCCCAGTTAAAATAAGATTAATCCTCAGCCTGGGCCAGAGAGCTCGAAGAGCCAGGTCTTCAGGCCCCGGCGGAATGAACGGAGGTATTAGTATTAGTATTAGTATTAGTATTAGTATTAGTATTAGTATTAGTATTAGTATTAGTATTAGTATTAGTATTAGTATTAGTATTAGTATTAGTATTAGTATTAGTATTAGATCAACCAGGGGCTCCCAACCCCTAGTCCAGGGACAGGCAACTAAGCAACCGTGGCTCTTTTATGACTCATTGACTTCAACTCCCAGAATTCCTGAGCCAGCCATGGACTCTGGGAGTTGAAGTCCACGAATCATAAAAGAGCCAAGGTTGCCTACCCCTCCCTAGTCCATGGACCGGCACTGGGCCACAGCATGCCAGAAATGGTCTGTGCAAACAAGCGAAGCCCCATCCACGGGATGCAGGCAGCACATGAAGCCAGCCCCCTCCAGTCTGTGGGAAAAACTCTCTCCATGGAACCAGTCCTTGGTGCCCAAAAGGTTGGGGGCTGCTGCACTACACAACATTATGGCTATCGGGGGGCGGGGCGGGGTTGTCTACCAGTTATGGTTAAAAAAAGTTGAGATGGCACCTTCAAAGGTGCAAGCAAAACTCCATTGTGTTATATATTTTTAATAGGCAGAGTTTCAATTGTGCTACTGTAGATGCCACTTGGATTTCTTCGATGCATTCTATTTCCTCATTAGTAATTTACAAAATGAAATATTTCTCTGGGTCCTGCCATTTTGTTTTCCAGGAGTAAAATTAATGGACTAGTTTGATTTTTCTGACAGCCTGATTTCTATGTGATTTATTCACTTACTGCACAGATAGGATCACCCGAAGACTGCCTAACAAATTCAAGTAGAGAAACTCTGTACACTAATGTTTCCTTCCTTTCTCCTTCTTATTCCTGCTTAGAGGGAGAAGGAATGACAGTGTGAAATGTTGTGTTTACTCTGAGATAATTCTGCTCCACTTCTTGTGATAAAAACTGTTCCTGCCTCCTTCAAAATTTGTAACACCATCAAAGAGAAAAAAGAAAGAATCTTTCTTAAAGGATTCAGTCTGGCTAATACACAGATGGCAGACCACTTTCCACTCTCAGGGCTGGAAAGCTGAGAAAAAGATCCAAGAAAATCATTTCCATATAATTATGGCAGGGATTTGCTACAGTATTTTTTTTCCTGCAATGAAGTTTCTGGATTTATGAAGTTCCCAAAGGTCAAACTCAAAAGGGTCTTTACCTTGATTCATCAAAAGAGCCTGGGAATCAGACATCCTTTCACATATGGATTTGTATTGTTATCAACATTCATTACCAAGTTGCTCTTTTTCACAGAACCATAAAACATGAAGATTGAAAAGGACCTTGGAAAATATCTAGGTCAACCTCTGTCCACTGCAGGAGTTCACAATTACAGCATCACTAAAATGGAACAGTTTGATGAGTAGGTATGGCAACAGTCTGACCTAGACTATGAATTAGACTTACCCAGGAGGGAAGGAGAGGGAAAGGAAAGGAAGGTGAAGGAAGAAATGGGAGAGAGGAGGTGAGGGAAGGGATGGAGGGATGGAGGAAGGAAGGAAGGAAGGAAGGAAGGAAGGAAGGAAGGAAGGAAGGAAGGAAGGAAGGAAGGAAGGAAGGAAGGAAGGAAGGTGATGAGAAGGGATGCAGAGAAGGGAAATGAAGGGAAGAGGAGAGGAGAAAAGGAGGAGTGGGAAAGGAAAGGGGAAGGGGAAGGGGAAGGGAAGGGAAAGGGAGGAAACAGGGAAGGAGAAGCATAGAAAAGGAGAGAGGAGAGGGAGAAAGAGAAGCAAAGGGGGGAAAGAAGGGGAAGGAAGGGACAGAACTAAAAGAATATTGTGCTTTTGATCCATTAATCTGGAATGCTATGATGCATTTATCTGGAAGTACCCAAATCTCCGGTGCTGATACTTTTTTTCACTTGTAAGTACAGGTGTGTTTCCATTTCCGAAGCTGAGTTTATAGTCTTGAAATACGGCTGCTTTTAATTTTCACAAGCCGTTTGCCCTGATACTTTATGCTTTGAACCTGTTCTTGCGTTGTCAGTGGCAACTGCAGCAAATGCCCTTCTGATATACACCTTTTGAAGTCATTCATGCAAATGCCACTTTTGCGTATGCTCATTCCTGCATCAGGTGCAAGATGGTAGGTTGTCATTCTGTGCCTTTCCTTGGCCCCCACTGGCAGCCATCCATGATTAACATCCATAAACGTTTTTTGCAACTTTTAGTCCAAAAGTGGCCTCAAAATAAATAAAAGCAAAGCAAAGCATCGCAACTGCTTGTGGGTGGGTTAGGTAAACCATCCAGATGTGTTATCATCCATGGATTAAGTTGCTTGTAATATCAGCTTATCATAATACAGACAGAAAAGGTACCATGTAGATGGGGGGGGGGGGAAGCCAACCTAATTTTAATCTTGGAAAAAAATCTCCAAATGAATACAAGCTCTGGCGACTGTTCCTCAGAGCAAAGAATTATTGATTCTTGGCTGCCCATATTGATTTTATGTCACTTCTGTGATTTAATCATGTTTTTCCTTGCTATCTCTTTGCATTCTTTTTTTTTTCTATTGTCTGGCCAGAGAACCCAGACAAGCTTCTTTTTGGTCTGTGTGATGCTGGTGATCAAAATAACTCTGACTTCCATTTGCCTTGTTTTCAGGAAATGATTAAACCATCCAAAGGCATCAGAAAATGCTTTTAATCCACCATGCAGATATTTCTTTAAATCATTTTCTTCAGAGGTCATGACAATGATGCAATATTGCACCCCATGACATGTTGATTAGCAACTTAGTTAAATGTGGGTTTGGATAGCTTAACAGTTTAATGGATACATCACTGCTGTAAAGCTATACTCAGTACTGCTTCCCCATAAAATTGGAGAGAACAGTCCCCCACGGATGAACAGAATGCCAGAAGGAAGAGTCCTGTGCCCTGTGTTCATCAATATTTTAATTCATACTTGAGTGATTTTGTGGAGGGAATGCTTATAAAATTGAGTAGGATAGCTGATACTCTAGGAGACAGAAATACACTTCAATCTTCTTTACAGATCAGCAAAACAGGCTGCACGTAACAGAATGAAATTTAACCAAGGCATATGGGCAGTCCTTGACCTATGATTTTAGCTGAGTCTGGCAATTATCATTGTAAGTCTTGAAAGTCATAAAGCAGGGCATCATGTGACTGATCCAATTTTACAACCTTCTTTTCTGGTGGGTCCTAAAGTGAATGCTCCAGTTGCTGAGAGAACCCATTCTTCATTACTAGCTTCTTTTTGCTGGAAAGTGGAAGTAAATGCTGGTTTCTAGCAAAAACATTGTGAATTGTGTCATGTGATCTTAGAATGCTGCAAATCGTCGTAAATGCATGCTGATTACAAAGCATCCAAAATTCAGTCACACGACTGGGGGGAGGAAGCTGCTGGAACTTTGGAACTGGGTCATAAGCATCTTTTGTGGAAGTCCATCATAAGTTGAATGGTTAGCAAGTGATCGGTTATAAGTTGAGGACTACCTGTACTGAAAGAACTTCCATTGGGGAAAAAATTAATGGATGCATTCTACAAATACACCTTACACACAGGTATAAGACGGGGGACACAAGATTTGATAATGTTAGTTATTAGTAAGATCTTGCAATAATAGCTGATTGTAAACTGAACACAAGCCAGCAATCAAGAGTGGTATAATTTCTAAACCAAAAGAAATAATTGTTCCCCTCTAATCTGCTTTGGTCAGACACCAGCTTGAACACTGTATCTAAGTTTGGACACCACAATTTAAGGAGGATTTGGGGAAGATGGGACTGGAATTTAAAGAAGGACAGTGAAGAGGATCAGCAGAATAGAATAGAAATGAAGCTGTACCAAGGAAGAGACATTTAGCTTCGACCCAAAATCGAGATAGCATCTTTTAAAATACTTGATAGGATGTCATGCAGATAGTCCTTGATTTATGACTGGTTGCTTAGCAACTTTTGGAAATTATGATGGACCCTCCAAAAGATATTTATATCCCTGTTCCAAGTTCAGAGGGCTGCCCTCTATGGTCACACGACCCCATTTCAGGCCATTTGTCACATAATTGTTTTTCAACATTTTTGCATAAAACCTAGTATTAATGACTGGGGCAAAAAAAGTAAAAAAACTGGATCAATCATGTGGATGACCTGCTTTACAACTATCATGACTTATCCACCATAATTTACAGGCTCCGTTGAGGTTGTAAGTCAAAGAAGAAGAAAGACTTGTTTACTCTGATGGCTTAGGACCAGTGGTGGGATTCAGCCAGTTCGCACCAGTTTGGCAGAACCGTTAACTAATTTTTGGTTGCCCAGGCCCAGAATGGACTTCTGGAAGTGGCATGCACACAGAGAACCAGTTGTTCACATATTTGAATCCCACCACTGCTCAGGACAGAACAGGCCATAAAGACTCCTGCACCAGGTGAGGAACTGGTCTCACGATCCCCTTTGGAGCAAGTGAAACTGAAAGGTTTGGGCCTGATGGGGTTTTATTGTACAGGTAGTCCTCAACGTACGACCCCAATTGAGCCCAACATTTCCTTTTCTAAGCAAGACAGTTGTTAGGTGAGTTTTGCCCCATTTTATAACCTTTCTAGCCACAGCCACTAAGCAAATCACTACAGTTGTTAAGTTAGTAGCATGGTTGTTAAATAAATCTGTCTTCCCCCATTGTCAGAAGGTCGCAAAATATGTTCACGTGACACTGCAACCGTCATAAATACAAGCCAGTTGCCAAGTTTCTGAATTCTGATTAAATAACCATCAGAATGCTGCAGTGACCATTAAGTGTGAAAGATGGTCATGAAAGATGGTCGTAAGTAACTGTTGTCACTTTGAACGGTCACTAAATGAATGATTATAAGTCAAGAATTGCCTGTATTTTTCTCCAAATAGACATGTCCATCTCACACATCTATCTGGAGCTTAATTATACTAATCAAGATTGCCATTTTGATACCCAATTTTGACAATTTGATCTTATGGGATTTAAATTACTTAAAAGAAACAGACCAAATAAAAGAGGAGGTGGAGTTGCCCTCTATATAAGGAATAACTGCATCTCTACAGAAATAGAGCACAACAATAATGAAAACTGTAAACTTGAATGCATTTGGGTCAATATAAAAGGGAGGGGGGAATACTATAGGAATACTATAGGAGGTGTATACTATAGGCCGCCCAACCAAACAGAGGAAATAGATGAACTTTTTGCTAGTCAGCTAACTAAGGTATGTAGGAAGCACATCATAATAGTAATGGGGGACTTTAATTACCCTGACATCAACTGGTAGACAAACTCTGCACCAAGTGGAAGATCAAACAGATTCCTGACAAACCTAGCAGACAACTTTGTCTCCCAAAAAGTAGAGAAGGGAACTATGGGATTAGCCATATTGGATCTAATTCTCACTAACAGAGATGAAATGATAGAAGGTGTCGAAGCCACAGGAACCTTTGCGGGGAAGTGATCATGCAATATTGGAATTCAACATTATGGAAGCACAAGCAATAGAACACACTCAAACTAGAGTCTTGGACTTTAAGAGAGCTAATTTCAATAAACTTAGAGAGGGCTTGGGAAGGATTCCATGAATGAGAATCCTCAAGAAGCTTGGGAAAATTTGAAAAGTGAGATAATAAAGGCCCAGTCTAGTACAATACCAACAAAGAAGAAAAATAATAGCTCTCAAAAGAAACCAGCATGACTGCATAAAGAATTCTCTGACAAATTGAAAGATAAAAAGGACAAGTACAGAAAGTGGAAAGAGGGGCACAAAACTAAGTCAGAATATCAGCAAATAGCCCGTGCCTGCAAAGATGAAGCAAGGAAAGCTAAGGCACAAAATAAACTAATTTTGTCCATTAGTGGGTGAAAGTGGCAAGAAGGTGACAAGCAACAGGGAGGAAGCAGAACTATTTAACTCGTTTTTTGCATCTGTCTTTACACAAAGGGGGGGGAAGCCAACCTATCAAAAATAGTGCCATAAACAGCAGAATAGAAACACAAGTTAAGATAGGCAAAAAAATGATAAGTGAGCAGCTGTCCAGTCTTGTTGTTGTTGTCAGTTGCGAAGTCATGTCCGACCCATCGCGACCCTATGGACAATGTTCCTCCAGGCCTTCCTGTCCTCTACCATCTTCTGGAGTCCATTTAAGCTCTTGCCTACTGCTTCAGTGACTCCATCCAGCCACCTCATTCTCTGTCGTCCCCTTCTTCTCTTGCCCTCAACCTTTCTCAGTATTAGGCTCTTCTCCAGTGAGTCCTTCCTTCTCATTAGGTGGCCAAAGTATTTGAGTTTTAGCTTCAGGATCTGGCCTTCTAAAGAGCAGTCAGGGTTGATCTCCTCTAGGACTGACTGGTTTGATCGCCTTGCAGTCCAAGGGACTCGCAGGAGTCTTCTCCAGCACCATAGTTCAAAGGCTTCAATTCTTTGGCGCTCAGCCTTTCTTATGGTCCAGCTTTCACTGCCATACATTGCAACTGGGAAGACCATAGCCTTGACTATACACACTTTTGTTGACAGGGTGATGTCTCTGCTTTTTAGTGTGCTGTCTAGATTTGCCATGGCTTTCCTCCCAAGGAGCAAGCGTCTTTTAATTTCTTGGCTGCAGTCCCCATCTGCAGTGATCTTGGAGCCCAGGAAAATAAAATCTGTCACTACCTCCATTTCTTCCCCATCTATTTGCCAGGAATTGAGAGGGCCAAATGCCATGATCTTGGTTTTCTTAATGTTTAGTTTCAACCCAACTTTTGCACTCTCCTTCTTCACTCGCAACAAGAGGCTCTTTAGTTCCTCTTCACTTTCTGCCATTAGAGTGGTATCATCTGCATATCTTAGGTTGTTGTTATTTCTTCCAGCAATCTTAATTCCAACTTTTGATTCATCTAGCCCTGCCTTTCTCATGATGTGCTCTGCATATAAGTTAAATAGGCAAGGCGACAGTATACAGCCTTGCCGGACTCCTTTCCCAATTTTGAACCAATCGGTGGTTCCGTGTCCAGTTCTCACTGTTGCTTCTTGGCCCGCATATAGGTTTCTCAAGAGACAAATAAGATGGTCTGGTATGCCCATCTCTTTAAGGACTTGCCACAGTTTGTTATGATCCACACAATCAAAGGCTTTAGCATAGTCAATGAAGCAGAAGTAGATGTTTTTCTGGAACTCTCTAGCTTTCTCCATGATCCAGCGTATGTTAGCAATTTGATCTCTAGTTCCTCTGCCTCTTCGAAATCCTGCCTGTACTTCTGGTAGTTCTCGATCCACATACTGCTGGAGTCTAGCTTGCAGAATTTTAAGCATAACTTTACTAGCATGAGAAATGAGTGTAATGGTGCGATAGTTTGAACATTCTTTGGCACTGCCTTTCTTTGGAATTGGAATGTAAACTGATCTTTTCCAATCCTGTGGCCACTGTTGACTTTTCCAAATTTGCTGGCAAATTGAGTGTAGCACTTTTACTGCATTGTCTTTTAAGATTTTGAATAGCTCAGCTGGAATACTGTCACCTCCACTAGCTTTGTTGTTGCTCAGCTTTTCTAAGGCCCACTTCACTTCACATTCTAGGATGTCTGGCTCGAGGTCAGTGACCACCTCATTGTGATTATCAGGGATGTTAAGCTCATTCTTGTATAGTTCTTCTGTGTAATTTTGCCACCTCTTCTTAATCTCTTCTGCCTCTGTTAGGTCCCTGCCATTTTGGTCCTTTATCATACCCATTTTTGCATGAAACGTTCCCTTCATCTCTCCAATTTTCTTGAAAAGATCTCTGGTCCTCCCTATTCTATTGTTTTCTTCTATTTCTTTGCATTGTTCATTTAAGAAGGCATTCTTATCTCTTCTAGCTATTCTTTGGAATTCTGCATTTAATTGGGCATATCTTTCTTTTTCTCCCTTGTCTTTTGCTTCCCTCCTTTCCTCAGCTATTTGCAAAGCTTCCTCAGACAGCCATTTTGCTTTCTTGCATTTCTTTTTCTTTGGGATGGTTTTGGTTGCTACCTGTTGTACAATGTTGCGAACCTCTGTCCATAGTTCTTCAGGCACTCTGTCTATCAGATCTGATTCCTTAAATCTATTTGTCACCTCTACTGTATATTGAACAGGGATATGATTTAATTCATACCTGACTGGCCTGAATTAAATCCAGTCTAGACAAGTTCAAATCACCAGGACCAGATGGATTACACCCCAAGGTTCTGAAGGAACTGGCAGATGTGATCTCAGAACCACTGAACTATATCTTTCAAAGATCCTGGAGCACTGGGGAACTACCAGAGGACTGGAAGAGAGCTGATGTAGTTCCCATCTTCAAAAAAGAAAAAAAATGGATCCAGGAAATTATAGACGTTTCAGCCTGACCTCAATACCTGGGAAGATTCTGGAAAAGATAATCAGCGAGCACCTAGAGGCAAACAAAGTCATTACTAAAAGCCAATATGGGTTTGTCAAAAACAGATCATGCCAGACAAATCTTATTGCATTCTTTGACCAAGTGACAAAATTAGTGGATCAGAGGAATGCTGTGGATATAATTTACTTGGACTTCAGTAAGGCATTTGATAAAGTAGATCACAACCTTCTACTTGATAAGATAGAAAAATGTGGGTTAGACAGAATCACTACCAGATGGATTCGTAGCTGGCTGACTGGCTGTACTCAGTGTGTGGTCCTCAATGGAACCGCATCTACATGGAAGGAAGTGTGTAGTGGGGTGCCCCAGGGCTCTGTTCTGGGCCCAATGCTCTTCAACATCTTCATCAACGATTTGGACGAAGGGATAAATGGGGAACTCATCAAATATGCAGACAACACCAAGCTGGCAGGAATAGCCAATACTCCAGAAGATAGGCTTAAGATACAGGAGGATCTGGACAGACTTGAACACTGGGCGCTATCTAACAAAATGAAATTAAATGGTGAAAAAAGTAAGGTTCTACATTTAGGCAAGAAAAACCAAATATACAGGTATAGTATAGGGGGTACCTTGCTCAATAGTAGTAACTGTGAGAGGGATCTCAGAGTCCTAGTGGACAATCACTTAAATATGAGCCAGTAGTGTGCTGCAGCTGCCAAAAAAGCCAACACAGTGCTAGGCTGCATTAACAGAGGGATAGAATCAAGATCACGTGAAGTATTAATACCACTTTACAATGCCTTGGTAAGGCCACACCTGGAATACTGCATCCAGTTTTGGTCACCACGGTGTAAAAAAGATGTTGAGACTCTAGAAAGAGCAGAGAGAAGAGCAACAAAGATGATTAGGGGACTGGAGACTAAAACATATAAGTAACGGCTGCTGGAATTGGGTATGTCTAGTTT
The DNA here is from genome assembly GCF_947247035.1 of Vipera ursinii. Lineage (NCBI taxonomy): Eukaryota > Metazoa > Chordata > Lepidosauria > Squamata > Viperidae > Vipera > Vipera ursinii. The sequence goes on from NC_139517.1 coordinate 120,086,917, forward strand.
AATGAAGAAAAGGGTGAGGGGTGACATGATAGCAGTGTTCCAATATCTCAGGGGCTGCCACAAAGAAGAGGGAGTCAAGCTATTCTCCAAAGCACCCGAAGGCAGGACAAGAAGCAATAGATGGAAACTAATGAAGGAGAGAAGCAACCTAGAGCTAAGGAGAAACTTCCTGACAGTTAAAACAATTAACCAGTGGAACAACCTGCCTCCAGAAGCTGTGAATGCTCCAACACTGGAAGTTTTTAAGAAGAGACTGGACAACCATTTCTCCAAAATGGTATAGGGTTTCCTGCCTTAGCAGGGGGTTGGACTAGATGACCTCTAAGGTTCCTTCCAACTTTATTATTATTATAAAACTTTTATTCATAAAACATGAAACTCAGTCAACTGAACTCTCAAATTGACTGGCACTAATGGTTGACACGGGCTGCTGCCAGCATCCTAGGTATCAACCAGGTATCTCCTTAAAATGTAAGATGTTCCAAGTAGCGCAGTTTTTTGTAGCTTTGCTGGAGTTATTGCAGGAAGTTGCAATTTCTTGATGTATTTGGTAAAGTTTTTGGACATAGTTCCCAGTGCCCCAATGACAATGGGTATCACTCTTACGCGTTTCATCCATAATCGCGCAGTTTCAATGGCCAGGTCGCGGTATTTCGTAATTTTTCCCAGTTATTTTTCTTCGACTCTGGCATCTCCTGGTACAGTAATATCAATCAGCTGTACACTTCGGTTCTCTACAACTGTGATATCTGTCGTGTTGTGTTCCAAAATGGCGATCTGTCTGTATTCAGAAGTCCCACAAGATCTTCACCCTCTCATTCTCGACAACTTTTTCCACCCTATGTTCCCACGGCTTTTTGGACACAGGCAAGTCGTATTTTTTACACAATGCCCAGTGGATTCATTTAGCAACTTGGTCATGTCTAGCTTTGTAATCAGTTTGCGTGATTTTGCTGCACTCACATATTAAATGTGAAACAGTTTCAGCTTTGTTGTTGCAAAGTCGGCAATTTGGATTGTCAGTAGATTTTGTATCTTTGCTTTCATGGCATTAGTTTGTTCTTGAGCAGCCAGTATTAAGCCTTCTGTTTCTTTCTTGATGCTTCCCATCTTAAGGCATGCCCATGTCAAGTTGTTATCACATTTTCCTTCAATGTTTTTCAATTGCTGTCCATGCAAAGCTTTGGTTTTCCATCTATTTAATCTATCATCCAGCCGTTTTTCCTTATATTCTGCCTTTGTTTCTGTTATTTTTATAATGATCTCTGTTTTCACAGCCTGCAGCAATTTTTCTGTACTTTGATTTACATTCAAACCTCGTTTTTCTTCTTCTACAGTTTGACCGTCTGCCCCCTATTCTTCTTGGCAGGTACAATCTGTCGATGTCACTTCGTGGATGTAAAGCATGGTGCATATTCAAAAGTTTACACATTTTCCATTCTGGGTGTTCCAATTCAGCCAAAGTCCAGTTGATAATTCCAGCTGGGTAGCGTATCACTGGGACTGCCCATGTACTAATGGTTTGAATTATATTTCCAGCATTCAGCTTTGATTTTAGTATTTTGTGGACTCTCCTGATGTATTCCTTTTGTGTTGACTCTTTGACTTTTCCATTCAAGATGTTATCTGCTTCCAATATGCCTAGGTATTTGTAACCATCATCCTTTGGTAGTGCTTTCATAATACTTCCTTTTCCCAGTTCTCTTCCTTCTATTTTTCCCATTTTTCCTCGTTGCATGGATAATATAGCACATTTTCCAAGTCCAAAGTCCATTCTGATGTCACTGCTAAACAGTTGAACTGTGTTGAGTATTGATTCAAGTTCAGTGTGGCTTTTCAGTTTTAAGTCATCCATGTATAGTAGATGGTTTATCTTGCCATGCTGGCTTGAGATGTGGTATCCCAGTTTGGTGTTTCATAATATTATTGTCAATGGAATTAATGCAATGTTGAACAGTAGTGGTGAAAGTGAGTCCCCTTGGAAGATTCCTTGTCTGATGTTGATTTCACCAATGTTCTCCCCATTTGCTGTTAGAACTGTTTTCCATTTTTGCATATTTCCTTTCAAAAATGTACAGATGTTTTTGCTGATTCCAAAGTTTTCCAAACACGCATTAATCCAACTGTGCGGTAATGAGTCAAATGCTTTCTTGTAATCAATCCACGCCATATTTAAATTTGTTTTTCATCGTTTTGCATTTTTAAGTACCATTTTGTCAATGAGCAGCTGATCTTTTGTTCCTCTTGATTTTTTATAATTTCCTTTTTCTTCTGCTGGATACAAATTGTTTTCCATCAGATGACTGAATACTGAATTTGCCAATATTCTTGTAAAAAGTTTGAATGTTGTAGGTAGACAAGTAATTGGGTAGTAGTTGCTTGGTTCTGTGCTCTTTTCATGGTCTTTCATTATCAAGTATGTTCGACCAGCTGTTAACCATTCTTCACTTGTGGCATTTTGAAGCATTTCATCATACTGAGTGGCCATGTGGTGATGGAGGCTGGTGAGGTGTTTCAACCAGTATCCATGCAGCTCGTCCAGGCCAGGTGCACTCCAGTTCTTGACCTTCTTTACTTGTTTTGCAACCATATCAGTGGTTATTACAATATTCTCCATTTTGTTTTATGTTGCTTGTTTTTGGATATCTTTGATCCAGGAGGCAGTTTTATTATGTTCCACTGGGTTTTACCACAGTTCTTTCCAAAAGTTTAAGGTTTTTTCTTTACATGGTAGAACAGTAGTTTGGACTTTATTTTCATCAAGTGACCGATAGAAGAGGTGCTGGTTTCTTCTGAACTGGATGTTGTCACGATATTGTTTTATTCGTCCTTCATATCTTTCAATTTTCTTTGCTGTTGCTATTACACGCTGTTTTAGGTTTTCCACGGTTTCTTTTATTGTTTTTTCCTCCAGGTTATATTTTTTGTATAAACTATTTTTCAGCTTTTCGTTCTTTAGTTTTCCTTCTTTCAAGTATTTCAATTTGCTGACATCTCCTCGTAGTTTTTTTGTTTTATTTTCAGGTCGAATTTTCCACTTTGGTGTTCCAGTGGGTTTCTTTTTTGGCCTTTTATAACCCAATTCTGCAGTTATAATGGCGGCTGTACTGTACATTAGTTGGTTTGTTTCATACTGTGTGCTGGATGGGATGGAAGTTAAAATGTTGTTTGCAGCATTTAGTAGATCTTTTACTCGTTTGCTATGCACTTCACAGATGGCAGGCAGTCTTTTTCTTTCTGTGTTTTCTTTGATGTGGTTTTCAATCTTTTCTTTCAGCATTTTTGCTAGATTACTTAGCTCTATGCTTTTGAGTTGTTGCACAGGGGAATCTTCATCCTGGTGTGTGGTGGCTTCTTCTGCTGGTTGGTCAGTTTGTTCAGGTATTGGAACAATTTCTTCAGCCTGTTCATCATCATTGCTTGTTGTTTTCTTTTTAGCCAATGTTCCTAGATGTTGAATTTCCACATCTGTAAAAACTTTATTATGGATGATGAAACATCTTTGATCCATTAATCGTTGTTCGGTTACGTCACTTTCCGGATGCTTTTCCTTCCACAGTTGCATCATTCTTTTTTGAAATCCCCTGGCTGTTGGTTCTGCCTGGTAGTAGCATTGGATGATTTCTCGATTTTCTTCAGTTGTCCAGGTTTTGCGCTTTTGTTCTAGTCGCTTTACAGTTGTACTCTCTGGTTTCCCAGCAGTAACAACTGAGCCCTGTGGCCCATTTTTCGACAGATGTCCAGGAGCCATAGCATCTGACGCGGTCCTTGTTGACCCAGGTGACGACCGATCCTGTATGGATTTTTTAAAATTTCTTTTCATCATTGGTGATGGGAGGTGCCTGGGTTGGTTCACGGTGGGTAAGCCACTACCAATCAGAATCCCATAACCATAGGGACCGCACCCGATAGCTGTCCAGGCCCAGCCATGGGATGATGATGATGATGATGATGATGATGATGATGATGATGATGATTCTGAATAGAGCTCTGCAGCTTTGCCCCAAATGTTGGTCCTGATGAGACCTACCTGCCAGGATCAACCCTGACCTCTTGTCAAACTCTTTCCATTGGCTATCTTCAAAAGACCAGCATCTTGCAATGTCAATTCTGACCACAGTGATTGTGTGTATAAGAAAGTTCTAACAGTTGGAAGTGGTCTACTGAGTAAGTAAGTCAGAAGGATTTTTTCCCCTTAATGTTTTGTAATGCTGCATCTGAGCTACTCATATTCATTTGCTGGATATCAAAGTGTTGAGTTACAAGGATCCACAAAATACCAATGTGGAACAATAGAAATGCTACAGATTTTAGTTCTGCAAGCAAACAATACCATTTCTTGGAAAGAAGATGGGAGAAGATTCTGCTTCTGTTTAGTTATCCAATGAAGCAAGAATTGGAAGCTATACAGAATAAACAACAGACCTCTCATATGTAACCATGACCACTACTATCATTAAGCAGATTGAAGCCACCACCTTAAGGGGCAAGCATAACTCCCTCCTACTTTATGGAAGAACATTGCTGCAGTGTCCAAACGTCCTTAACTGTCACTGTTCACAGGAATGGTAGAAAATGTTAGTGAAAATGAGACTTCAGAGTCAGCCCAGCCTCTTGGTGTCCATAGAAGATAGCAGTGTATCTGGTCCTTTAGTGTGAGACTATAAAGTATCTTGGGGTAACAATCCTATAGAAATAGTTAGAAGGAAGAGTCAAAGAAATGTAAAGTGAAATCCACAATTGCTCAAGTAAGAAACTGTACCAGGAAACCATCCCACCCTTAAATGTTTCAGGGGAAAGTCCACTTAATTTAATTAGCCAAATAAGGGCAAGGGCCACACCCAGACCACAATCGTTTCTGTCTGTGCTAGAAAACTCAGCATTCCGAGCCTTTGTGCTAAAACGAAGAATAAATAAAAATGAGCAAACACAGCCTCGGTAAAGAGTTCACAAAAGAGAAGTTTATAGCTTGAAAATATTCCTCTCTGTAAATCATCATTAAACTCTTTGAGTCATAAAACAAAACCAGGAACAATTGCCAATGTATATATATATCAAAAATGAGAGGCTTATACTTGATACAAAATGATAGGACAAGAAAGCAAATGTTTGCCTATCCTTAAGAATAGCTGTATATTTTGTGTATGTCCACTTTAAAAAAAAAGAAGTATGACTCATACAAACAATACAGCCAATATTTATCAATATACCAGGGCAGGATCTGTAGTCACAGATTTCAAGTGAATTTTCAGATAAGAGCTGATAGTGCTGTAATCCTCCATAAATGCACTGCTAAGAATTCTGGGATTTTCAGTTATTTTAAGAATATACCACTGTTTGTTTTTCTGGGTTGGTGCTAGAAACGAGATAAAGGAAGCCTATTCTACTCTGCTTTAGTTTTTAGTTCCCTGTTTTATATCCATATCTTATTTCTCCAGCATTTCAAGGGTAAATATTAAATTTTTATTTATTTTATTTAATTAGATTTGTATACCGCCCTTTCCCGAAGGACTCAGGGCGGTTTACAGGGTAATTAAAACAAGAAATACAAAAGTTAAAAACGATTAAAAAAATTACAACAGTCCCTGAAAAAGTAAAAGCCCCCAATTAAAATTAAAATTAAAATTCTCAGCCTGGGCCAGAGAGCTCGAAGAGCCAGGTCTTCAGGTCCCGGCGGAATGAACGGAGGTCGGGGGCGGTCCTAAGCTCCACGGGCAGCTGGTTCCAGAGGACAGGCACACCCACTGAGAAGGCCCTCCCCCTGGGTGTTACCCGCCGGCAATCTTTTACCGCCGGCACCCTGAGAAGGCTCTCCCTGTGGGAGCGCACTGGACGAAGGGAACTTGATGCTGGCAGCAGGTGTTCCCTCAGATATCCTGGACCCAAGCCATTTAGGGCTTTATAGGTCATTACCAGCACCTTGAATCTCACCTGGAGGGCAACCGGAAGCCAATGCAGCTCGCGGAGTAGAGGTGTTACATGGGAGTATCGGGAAACCCCCATCACAACTTGTGCGGCTGCATTCTGCACCAGCTGAAGCCTCCGAGTGGTCCTCAAGGGCAGCCCCATGTAGAGAGCATTGCAGTAGTCTAAACGGGAGGTCACGAGCGCATGAGTGACTGTGCGTAGGGCATCTCGGTCCAGGTAGGGTCGCAACTGGCACACCAGGTGAACCTGGGCAAAAGCCCCCCTGGTCACGGCTCCTATATGGTCTTCAAAATTGAGCCGGGAGCCAAGGAGGATGCCCAGGTTGCGAGCCCTATCAATGGGGGGGTAAACACCTCACCCCCCATCGTTAAAGATGGAATGGTCTGGTTAACCCGAGATGCCGATATGCACAGCCACTCAGTCTTGGCAGGGTTGAGACGAAGCCTGTTTCTCCCCATCCAGACCTGGACCGCCTCCAGGCAACGGGACATCACGGCGAGGGCATCGCTGGGTTGGTTCGGGGTGGAAAGAAAAAGTTTGGTATCATCAGCGTACTGATGATATCCCACCCCGAAACCACGAATGATCTCACCCAGCGGCTTCATGTAGATGTTGAACAGGAGGGGCGAGAGAACCGACCCCTGAGGAACTCCACAAACAAGAGGCCTTGGGGTGGATCTCTTCCCTCCCATCAACACCGACTGCGAGTGGCCCAGGAGATAGGAGGAGAACCACTGTAAAACGGTGCCTCCCACTCCCAACCCCCTGAGACACCGCAGTAGGATACCATGGTCGATGGTATCAAAAGTCGCTGAGAGATCTAATAGGACTAGGACAGAGGAGCAACCCCTGTCCCGAGCCCACCAGAGATCATTCACCAGCGCAACCATTGCCATCTCCGTGCTGTGTCCAGGCCTGAAACCCTATTGGTATGGGTCCAGATAATCAGTTTCCTCCAGGAAGAGAGGAAGCTGATGCGCCACCACACTCTCAACAACCTTCGCCCAAAAGCGAAGGTTGGAGACCGGACGATAATTATTTAAAACAGCCGGGTCCAGGGCAGGCTTTTTGAGGAGGGGTCTCACCACCGCCTCCTTCAAGGCGGCAGGGAAGACACCCTCCTTCAAAGAAGCAGATATTACTGCCTGGAACCAGCCTCGTGTCTCCTCCCGGGCCGCATAAACCAACTCATAAGAAATATGAGTTTCTTAAATGTTGTTTTTCTTAGATACAATTCAAAGAATGCTTAGATTTCAGAGTAGTGCTGCAGACCATACAACCTCCTTGAGCACCAGGAGAATATAGGTAGTCCTCAACATATGACTGTAACGGAGCATTTCATAACAGTCATAAAATGGGCTGGTCATGTGACTGGCCTGATTTTATGGCCCTTTTTTTACAATAGCCATTAAGCAAACCAGTGGTTTGCTATGGGCGTAGAGTTGAAGTCCATGAGTCATAAAAGAACCAAGGTTGCCTACCTGCTGCTCTAATAAAAGTAGTATTGACATTCACAACTCTGGTATCCTAATCTAGTATACCTTGAAGAACTGAATAAATCTAATACATAAGATATGTCAATGATATACTATAAAACTAATCATACATATTGGTCCATTGTGTCAACTCTAAAAATGAGCATGGCTGCAGCCATTTTCCTTCTCATTCTAGGTTGCCACGTAGAACAGAGGGAGGTGGATGCCCAAGTGCTTCGCTAGTCAAAATAATCTTTTGTCACGTGGGAACCAAGGTCATTGGCAGCTCCCGAGACTAGGGACTGGGCGTTTCATGAAAAGCCCGCCAAATAATCATACAGGGGGATGTAGTTGCTTGCATAGCTTTTGTGGGTGGGACATTTAACTTTGTATTGAGGGATAGAATCAAGATCGCATGAAGTACTAATACCACTTTACAATGCCTTGGTAAGGCCACACCTGGAATACTGCATCCAGTTTTGGTCACCACGATGTAAAAAAGATGTCGAGACTCTAGAAAGAGTACAGAGAAGAGCAACAAAGATGATTGGGGGACTGGAGGCTAAAACATATAGGGAACGGTTGCTGGAATTGGGTATGTGTAGTTTAACAAAGAGAAGGGTGAGGGGTGAAATGATAGCAGTGTTCCAGTATCACAGGGGCTGCCACAAAGAAGAGGGAGTCAAGCTATTCTCCAAAGCACCTGAAAGCAGGACAAGAAGCAATGGATGGAAACTAGTCAAGGAGAGAAGCAACCTAGAACTAAGGAGAAACTTCCTGACAGTTAGAACAACTAACCAGTGGAACAACCTATCTCCAGAAGTGGTGAATGCTCCAACACTGGAATTTTTTTAAGAAGAGACTGGCCAGCCACTTGTCTGAAATGGTATAGGGTTTCCTGCCTGAACAGGGGGTTGGACTAGATGACCTCCAAGGTCCCTTCCAACTTCTTCTTCTTCTTCTTCTTCTTCTTCTTCTTCTTCTTCTTCTTCTTCTTCTTCTTCTTCTTCTTCTTCTTCTACTTATTATTATTATTATTATTATTATTATTATTATTATTATTATTATTATTATTATTATTATTATTATTATTATTATTATTATTATTATTATTATTATTATTATTATTATTATTATTATGAAGCAACTGGTGGAAACTCATCAAGGAAAGAAGCAACCTGAAACTAAGGAGAAATTTCCTAACAGTGAAAACAATTAACCAGTGGAACTCCTTGCCTCCAGACGTGGTGAATGCTCCAACACTGGAAGTTTTTAAGAAGAGACTCTGACAGCCATTTGTCTGAAACGATAGGGTTTCCTGCCTGAGCAGGGGGTTGGACTAGATGACCTCCAAGGTCTCTTCCAACTTTATTATTATGTAAATTATGTAAATTGTTGCTTGTGTATCCAGACTTGGTTTCACTCTTGGCCATGCCAATACTTTGTAATTAATAATCATAATCTTTGAGGAATTTGCAAGCCTCCGAGTTCTGCTTTATTTGCCTCTGTCTGTGGGAACCATGACACACTGTACATTCTCTAATACCCAAGGCACGAGAATGCACAGGGTAAACATTTAGTTAATGTCCACCGGATTTGAACCATTCTTTTAAGCCCCAACCAGAATTGCTAACCATTGGGTCTTGAGGGAATGGGATGTCCCAAGTTGCCCATCCTTGAACTAAGAGTTCTCATAAGAATGCATTCTGCATCATTTATCCCTGAAACCTTCATCTAAATAAGTCTCGCAACAAGGTCCAGATGCTTCGTTTTACAAAAGTAAAATAATTACTTTTGTAAAATTTGTAAAAGTCTATAGGCTTTTTTTAAAAAAAATAGAATAGACTTTTCATTTTCCATTAGGCCATCCACCCATCCTCGTTCTTTAGGTCAATCAATAATATACCGGCTTGTAAGATGAATAAAGCTGCTTGGTGTTTTTTTTCTATGGGCAGAAGCAGCCGAGTGACACTTTTTGTTAGGAATCTACTATTTATAGGGCTTGAGGACAAAATATCTGTTATGCAGGATATTACCTAAGCCAAACTAAGAAAACATTGTCCAGGCTACTTTGAATGATTAGTTTCTACTGTCAGTTGCAGCCTATGATCCCATCTGATTGCTAGACTGTTAAGTGATCATAAAGGTAAAGGTAAAGGTAAAGGTTCCCCAGCACATGCGCCGAAGAGCCAGCGCTTGTCTGAAGACATCTCTGTGGTCATGTGGCCGGCATCACTAGATGCCAAAGGCGCACGGAACGCTGTTACCTTCCTACCGTAGTGGTCCCTATTTTTCTACTTGCATTTTTACGTGCTTTCGAACTGCTAGGTTGGCAGAAGCTGGGACGAGGAACAGGCGCTCACTCTGTTACACGGCACTCGGGATTCGACCCGCCAAACTGCCGACCTTCTGATCGACAAGCTCAGCGTCCTAACCCACTGAGCCACCACGTCCCTTAAGTGATCATAAAGGTAAAGGTAAAGGTAAAGGTTCCCCCGCACATGCGTGCTAGTCGTTTCCGACTCTAGGGGCCGGTGCTCATCTCCGTTTCATAGCCGAAGAGCCAGCGTTTGTCCGAGGACGTCTCCGTGGTCATGTGGCCGGCATGACTAGACGCCAAAGGCGCACGGAACGCTGTTACCTTCCCACCGGAGTGGTCCCTATTTTTCTACTTGCATTTTTACGTGCTTTCGAACTGCTAGGTGGGCAGAAGCTGGGACGAGTAACAGGCGCTCACTCTGTTACGCGGCACTCGGGATTCGACCCGCCAAACTGCCGACCTTCTGATCGACAAGCTCAGCGTCTTAACCCACTGAGCCACCGCGTCCCTCCTAAGTGATCATAGCCTGCTCTAATTCTTGATATCTAGTGAATTTTTACAGTCCCTTTCTTCTGTGCCAGATTTTGAATAGTAGGCTGAAATAGAAGCAAAAACACATTAGTGGATAATATGCTGTTTCATAGGAAGAGTATTTTTAAACCACATTATATACGCTATGTTCAACCCCAGACACATCTCAGGTTAAATCTGCTATAATTTGAAAGTGTTTAATGGAGATAATGCAGATTTATTTTGGGTGGAAAAGAAAAGCTTTTGGTCTTGAATCTTTTTTAAAGGACAGCTTTCACATATTCCAGTAAGAGAAACCTGCTCTCATTTGAGACTGCTCACTGCAGGCTTCCTTCCTAATTTAAAAAACAGGCACTTTTCAGTGGTTGCATTTCCCAGCAGAAAAATGGCTAGCGGAGACAATATAAGGCAGTCTTTGACTTTAGTGACCACTCAAAATTAGAATGGCACTGGAAAAGGTGACTTATGACCATTTTTTACACAACCATTGCAAAATCCTTATGATCATTTAATCAAAATTCAGATACTTGGCAACTTTTTTTTAAATTCCATTTATATCCCGCCCTTCTCCGAAGACTCAGGGCGGCTTACAAGCTTAGCAGTAGCCTTCATCCTATGTATATGCCTGCTTATTAGGGCTTTCACACACACCCCAAGCGGCATTATTACAAAGTCAGCTTAATTGCCCCCAACAATCTGGGTCCTCATTTTACCTACCTGGGAAGGATGGAAGGCTGAGTCAACCTTGAGCCTGGTGGGACTCGAACCTGCACTAATTGCAGGCAGCTGGTGTTACTTAAGGAGGCATTAGCCCACGGCTGCACCAAGGCTACTTTTTGATGGTCACAGTGTGCCAAAGTCATGTGATCAACATTTGTGACCTTAACACTTAACAATCCTGTTACTAACTTAACAACTGCAGTGATTCATTTAACAAATGTGGCAAGAATGGTCGTAAAATGTGGCAAAAATTCACTTAACAAATGTTTAACTTTGTGATAGAAATGTTGGATTCAACTGTGGTCATAAGTCAAGGACTACTATGCTATCATCCACCAAACCATGAGATATGCTAGGCAGTTCAGACTGCCAATATAATAAGTCAAAATGATAATATAAATGTAACGCAATACAACTGGATAATTTGTATTCACAATAGCAGTTGACGAATTCAGGAAGGAATGGCTTCCTTGTATGTGACCTACACACAGGAAGACAAACTGTGACATTTAGAATGGAATTTTTGAAGAAAAAGAAGGAGAGAAAAAAAATCTTAAATAGATATAAACACTACAGTTTGAAGTAATATCCACTAGTTCTTGACTTACAATCATTTATTTAACAACCATTCAAAGCAGAAAAAACTGACTTATGATCAGTCCTTGTATTTAATTTACATCTGTGGCAGCACCCCTTCAGTCATATGATCAGAATTTGGGTGCTTGCAGAGGAAGAAATAATTAAAAAAATACTAGAATGTGCGGAAATGGGCAGACTGACATCGAGGTTGAAAGAGAAAAAGAAGGAACAGAATACTTTCAAACTTGGGACTTATTTTATCAATGGCTGCAGAAAAGAATAAAGGATTAGGAATTAAATTTATATCAGTGAATGATAAACTGAGACAACACATTTGTTGAATAAGCACCATTGAATTGTATGAAAAAAAATTAATGAAAACTTTACATATATAAAAAAGAACTTGGATGCATGGTCACCTGCATGTATTTAGGATGAGTGCAGGGTCCAAGTATCACAGGATCACCATTTATGACCCCAGGGGGCTTCAGATTAAGTCAATAGGAGAAGCCAGATTTTCTTAACAACCATGGCAAAAAAAAGGCAGTATAATCAGAGGCAACTTACTTAACAACTGTATAGCTCAGAAACATCTGTGGTCGTAACTTGAGAACCAGCTATATAAATATCTAAGGCGTAGTTAATAGTGGGCCGGGAAGGGGGGGGGGAAATAAGAGGAAGGGCAAAATGCACTATTGTATGCTTCTTTTTAATGTTTGTATAACATCTTTTAAATCTCTAACTAATATAACTAACACATTTTGACTAACAAAAATAGTCAAATGCTTTAAAAAAAACATATCCAGATCTGTCTATTTCTATTTTATTAATCTACCTGCATATTTGGATGAATCGAATGAATTATAAGCCAGTATAGACTTCCACTTTACTAAGAAAGTTTAGGATAGCCATCAGCTACAATCTCATGCTCACAATTCTGGAAGTCATCCCCAAGCCACCTCATTGCCTTCTACAGCAATATCTTCAGCCGAATTTTGGCATGTTTTCATTAAACCTCCAGAACAGGAGCAAAGACAAAGCTGCGCCTTTAATTGTGAATTTCCTGATCTTTCACCTGTTTGCAGGAGCTCCTTCATGCTGAAATCATAATAGAATCCATTGGGTGTGACACTTGCTTTACTTAAACTTATCTACCGTAAAGCATCTGGCAATGATCTACTACCTGAAGCCTATTTATTGTTGGACATTGTCCAATCTTTCCCTTACCTTCCTAACCAGAAGAAAAATAACTATCATTTCTGCATTTCATGAATTGGGTTCAAGAACCAAACTTACAAAAGCTGGCTTATGGTATTACTAAATGGTGCTTCCTCATTCAGGCTGTTTAATTGATCAAACACACACACACACACACACACACAGAAAGGGAGGGAGGTCACTAGGGACGCTTCGGAAATATGTTAACCACGCCATCAATTTTGCCTTTTTACAACATGGAGTGGACAGATAGGTCCACCCAAAGCAGCATCTTTAATTCTCAACCCTCTTGTATTTTCCCAGCACTTGCTCTGGGTTGTTCACACCTGTCTGTTTGTTTGTTTTTCTTGCTGTAAAAAGAATCCACTGTGGAGGGAAATGATAGGATAAGTCTGCAAAGAGTTCAGAATGATTATACTAAAAGCTTTGCGTATCTGACCTCAAACAGAGTACAAATGTATAGCCAGTTCTGGGTGGATTCATTTCATTATTTTTTAATTCCATGCATAAAAATCCTGCAGAAGGGCGGGGAAGGAAGGAAGGAAGGAAGGAAGGAAGGAAGGAAGGAAGGAAGGAAGGAAGGAAGGAAGGAAGGATGGATGGATGGATTATTACATTCCTCTGCAAATAAACAAACACAACTGTAATAACATAACAAAATTGCATTAATGTATGTTTGTGCACATAGCTCAGTCTATATTTGATGATAAGTTACAAGCTTCAGTATAGGAAAATCTGTATCCTTGTAGGAGAAGAAGATGCTAATCTGGAAGGCAGGATTAAATGTGTCATCAGTTTATAGTCATTGAGTTATCACAAAAGTCCAGCCTCCTGTGAATTCCATTGACCCTTATTTAGCACTAATTTAACTTTGACCATTAATTGATTAGAACAGTGGTCTCCAACCTTTGAAGACCTGGCTGGGAGGGAGAAGGGAACTGGGCTGTGAAAACGGTGGGCTGGTGCACATGGCATACACACAGCTCAACTTGCACAAGCAGCAGGCCGGCCCACATGTGCATACAGCTGGACTGCAAGTTGAGTTGTGCATGCATGTATGCATGCCTCTTGAGTAGCCAATTTCCAAATAGGCCACAGCTCAATAATCGGCCACAGCCCGGGGGTTGGGGACCCCTCAACTAGAATCTTCTATAGAGGTAGCAATAATAAACTTTTTTGTGCTTTGAATTCTATGAATGCTCCTGTTTATTTGCTCCTGACAATCTTTCAGTGAGCCAAAGATCTTATGTGGTTTAGCCCCCACAACAATTGGCTGGACTCAAAACTGCTAATTGTTTTCTATAATAGCTACTCAGTGTCAATTTAACTTGCTGCATTATTGCATGGCCATTTTAAGCAGGTCACATATGTCTATTTGGGAGGCACCTTATAAGGTTGGTAGTCAATAGACTGCAAAAAAGTCAACACAGCACCAGATGTCATCCAAGAATCTTCCATTCTTTAATTCTGCCATCTGGTGAAATCTAGATTTTTGGGGTGCTCATTTGGTAATCCATAAGTGTCGCTGAAATGTTAATACAAATCTGTATGACAGCATTAGGCAAGAAAGGGGACTACCAAATAAATTATACTACAGGTGGTCCTCGACTTGCAACTGTTCATTTAGTGTTTGTTCAAAGTCACAATGGTTTTGACCACAGTGAAAAAAGTGACTTATGAGGACTGCCTGTGTTATAATATCTGCTGTGTGAGCATTCAGTTGTCATCCTTTGGCAGCATCATATTGCAGGAAGAGAAAAGGTCTGGGACCATTTTGCTTGAAATAATCATGACAGAAGTGATGGATTTAAAGACGTTCTCTCAGCCTTCATCCCAGCTTTATGCAATCCAATGCTACCCTTGAAAATTGGTAAAATCTCTTCAGGTCAATCTTGACTCCTAAAATCTAGAGATGGTCCTCAACCTACAACCACTCATTGTCCATGTAAAGTTACAATGGCACTGGGAAAAGTGCTTTATGATTAGTTTTCACATTTACAACTGTTGCAGCATCCCCTTGGTCATGTGATCAAAATTCAGAACACTTGGCAAGCAGTATGCATTTGTGACCCTCTCCTGGGATCATGCGATCCCCATTTCCAATTTTCCCAGATGGCTTCCAATAAACAAAGTCAAAGCGGGAAGCTGGATTTGCTTAACAACCATGATTCACTTCACAGCTGCAGTGGTTTGTTTTTATAGCAAAAAAGGTCATAAAACAGGGGCACAATTCACCTAACAACGTTGAGGACTACCTGCGTATGGAAACATCTCTGTTATTTTGTTTAGGCAACTATATGGGACTGCCATGTTTGCTACTAAATTCCGCAGACACCAGTGGGGAGGAGGGTTATGTCTGAGTAAATGTTTGTGATAGATATTTCAGCCCTAATCAGCTCTGGATAATGGCTGACAGCAAATGCATCTGGGTATTCCAAGGTGCCTTTGTAAATTCGAGTCTATTTCTCTATTCCTGTCTATAATGGAAGCGACTGGCCATATCTTTTTACCTGCATCAAAATCCCATTCCTTTGAAAGTGTGTTGATTACAAATCCATTAAGAGTTATCTCTTTTGTCAGAATTCCAAGTGTTTTATATTTTGTGGTTTTGCTCTGAGATAAAAATCAATTTCGCCTTGTTTTTCATCTTGCTGGATAGTACTCTGGTACACACAACACAATTATTCCTTAACCTTTTTTTTGTTTTTGATGATGCAGGGAGCTGTTTAAATGCCTCAGGACTATGAGGTTTGCAAGCAGACCTTCCATTTTTGGAAAACCAGATAAGACAGCAACAGGCTCTATTTCTACCCAGTTTCTATTCAGTTACTCAGATAAGTAAGAATTGGGAAACCAAATAATGATACCTTGATAGCTGAGCATTACAAGTAATCCTCAACCTATGACCACAATTGATCCCCAACAATTTCCATTGTTAAGCAAGGGAGATGTAAGTGAGTTTTGCCCCGTTGCTGCAGTTGTTAAGTAATCTGGCTTCCCCATTAACTTTGTTCATCAGAAGGTCACAAAAGGTGATCACGTGACCCCTAGAGACACAACAACTATACTTGTCAGTTGCCAAGCTTCTCAATTCTGAGCCCACGACTGTGGAGATGCTGCCACTGTCATGTGAAAAACGATCAAAAGTCCATTTTTTCCAGTGTTGTTCTAACTTCCAACAGTCACCAAACAAATGGTTATAAGTCAAGGACTACCTATGTTATTATGTAGAGCAAGAAATTCAGGAAGCAAATTTGGGTGCACAGCAACCATCTCTTGATTGCCTCAATTTTGACATCTTCGGGTAATGGAAACTGTTGTCCCATGGCTAGTATTGAACTGAGAACAAATTAATAATAAAATAAATTACTAGGTACAAGCTCCGGTAATAAAAGTCAAGGAGCACAGCAGAAGAAACAGGACTGGAATTAAATATAAAGAAGACCAAACTAATAATAAAAAGTGGAACATCTAGCTTTAGAATTGATAATGAAGGTATTCAAAGAGATAGGTAGCTTCTGCCTCATAGGATCAACCATCAATAAGTAAGGAACACACAGTCAATAAATTCTCTGCAGACAAGCACTGCGTAGACCAGCCACAAAGGCCTTGGAAACGCATATTCAGATATCCTGATATGTCTATAGCTATAAAGATCAGAATTATGTAAACCACGGTGTTCCCTGGATGCTTTATGGCTGATGAATTCTGGGAGTTGAAGTCCACAAGTCTTAAAGTTGCCAAGGTTCAGGACCCCTGCTTTATGGAGATGAAAGTTAGACTTTAAAGAACCAGGATGGGAAAAGTATCGATGCTTTGGAATTTTTGGGTTGGAAAAGACTCCTGGGAGTATTTCAAGCTGAGATCAACCAAAAATCAAAAACCCATAAAGTAAAGGCTAAGAGGATCCATTGGTGAGTAGCATTTCATATGTGGTCCTTGCCACTGATAAAGAGCACTATGGGAGACTCTTGTCGAAAACTGAGTCTGTTGTGAGAGCCCTGAGGGTCCCTTGTTGCTGATTACATACAGGTGGTCCTCGACTTACAATCTTTCATTTAATGACTGAAGTTACAACAGAACTGAAAAAAGAGACTTATGACTGCTTCTTGCACTTTCAAACCACCACAGTATCCCTAGAGTTGTTGCACGATCAAAATTCAGACATGTATCTACAATAGTTGCAAGACCCAGGGTCACCTCGTCACACTGAGGACCTTCCCAGCTGGCTCTCAACAAGGAAAGTCAATAGAGGGAGCCGGTTTTGCTTTATGACTGTGTGATTTGCTTAACAACCGCAGTGATGCCCTTAACAACCATGGCAAAAAGATTGCAAAATTGGGTGTGACTCACTTAACAATAGCCTTGCTTAGCCAGGGAAATTTTGATCCTAATTGTGAACATAAGCTGAGGACTACCTGCAGTGGTGGGATTCAAATATGTGAACAACCGGTTCTCTGTGTGGATGCCGCTTCCAGAAGTCCATTCTGGGCCTGGGCAACAAAAATTAGCTACTGGTTCTGCCGAAGTGATGCAAACTGGCTGAATCCCATCACTGACTACCTGTACTAGCGCAGAAGACAGTGGAAAGAAGGTCTTGGGAAAAGATAACTCAGACATCTAGAATGTTCTTCCACCTTCAAAACCTGCCTCTTCGTTGGCCCACTTCCAATCTTAGCTGGTCCTACTGCTTTGTAGAAGTACAGAGAAAAACACAGGAGCGGTTACGGGTGCCATAAATAACTTCCTGAGACTTTAATGTACATGATGTAGCTATCTGATATCTTTATTTAAATAAGATACAAACTGTAAGAAGTTGATGTTTGGCCCTTCCCAGAAAACAGAGTGTTCTATTGAACAGCCTTATCAGGGGTGAGTTGCGTTTTCCTAACTATAAAACTTCAATTCTCCAAGAGGTTTAACAGTGACAAAAGAAAATATTTTATAACCTTTCATGCGCAGCCCTAAGACGCACTGGTGGCAACTCAATATTAGTCCCTGAACGGAATCAAGTTTTCATTGTGTTTTATTATTTGCATCAAGTTTTCTTTAAAAAGAGCCAGATTATTTGTGACGGGTTTTTTGTGTGTGCACATTTGCACAGATAGATATTGAAAAGGTAGACTATGGGGAAGACTATGCTGTAACCATGGAAAGAGAGGGTAAAATATAAAAAATTGTAAGAGCGTTAAGAGGATGGAAACTGCTTCTTTACCACTTTTCATTTTCTTTCTCTTTCCTGTCTTTTTTCTTGCATCTTTTTTTACTTAATTAATTTCTTTATTTTTCTCCCAAAATTTGTATTATTATTGTTGTTGTATTTTTTTATTTTTTATGTTTTATTTGTTAAATTTGTATGCCACCCATCTCCCCCATAAGGTGATTCTGTGAGGCTTTTATTCTTTAAAAAAATCATTACCTTTCATTAGAAATTACCCACCCACAAACATCTCTGCCTGCCTATTACTAGTGATGTTCCTTTAATTAAACATGCATCCCAAGTCTTTTTAACATAATCTGAAGAATTTACTCTCTAGCTCCCTCTGGTGAACAGCCACAACCCTCTGTTAATTACAGCCAAAAGATAATTGTAAATAACTAGCAAAAAATTCTAAAAATCAATATTTCTCAACCTTGGCACTTTTAAGATGTGTGGACTTCAACTCCCAGAACTCTAAGCTTTTCTAAATTATACTGAGTGCCCAAGATGAATTTCAAGAATTTGAGATTCATACCAAGTAGCTAGTCCTCATTATAGTAAAGAAAACTTCAAAATGTGACAATAAAATGTTTTTTTTTCAAAATAAGCCAAATAAGTCATTATTCAGATCATTATACTATTACCCTTTGGATGTCAATTTCTTCACCTCATCTCACCCAATTAGTTATTGTTAATTCAAATTATTGTTATCAAATTCAACCTGATGATTAGAAATTTTCTCAAGTATATTTGATTACCTGGTGCTCCAATAATAATCAGTGATATTTTTGTTTATGATTAAAACCTCAAAGCAGCCGCTTAGCTTCAGGCAAGTCGGTTATCGCTGAACCTAACAAGACTGGAAGGATAAAAACGGTATTTAAAAATGTGCTTCTCTTAGCAAGTTGGAAAAAAAATGCTATAATTTTAATTAATTTAAGATTGCCAGAATGGAAGCGACTGGACAAGTTTGGAAAACCACTGCAAAGCTTTCACTTAAAAAATAATGACGTCAAGATTCTGTTTACCTTTTTAGGCAGGGGAAAGAAAGAAAGAAAGAAAGAAAGAAAGAAAGAAAGAAAGAAAGAAAGAAAGAAAGAAAGAAAGAAAGAAAGAAAGAAAGAAAGAGGGAGAAAGGAAGGAAGGAAGGAAGGAAGGAAGGAAGGAAGGAAGGAAGGAAGGAAGGAAGGATAGATTAAGGGGGGGAAGAAGTTCTGTAGTTCAGCTGAAGATTGTGAAGACTTAAAATTCCATTACTCCAAGAAGGAGCACAGTCTTTCTTAAAGGACCCTTTTACACAGCAGTAGACGCTGGAAGGTGAAAATGAGTTGGGGAAAAAGTCCATAATCTGACATGAGGACCATTTTAGACAGGCCCACAAACTGCCTTCTCACAGGCTGGCTGTTTAACCAGGCAGGCCTGCCTCCAGAAGATATAGAAGCCTAAGGCAGCAAGAATTCCTTGAAGAGAAGCCAGAAAATAAACTGTGTTTTTAACTGAATCATGCCTTCTTGAGCAATTGGTCCAAGTGCAGTCACTGTTTTTTTGCCTTGCATCTGAAAAGGGTAGAGCTGAGTTTTGATTTTCAGTGAAATCCAGTGCCTTCAAACATCTGGCTATTGTTCTCCTAGTATTAGACGAGACTGCTGGAGAATGGGTCCTTTCAATAATTCTCTGTTTGCCTTTGCTGGATTCACACTTATCCAACTTATGAATGTGGTATTGCCAAGCTGTTTCTGTTTAGAAACTAGAGGTTTCACCACTGTGCTTATCAAGCCCATCAGCAAGGGATAAAAAGGACTTCTGGAGATCTCATTTTGTTCTTCTGCATTCACCAGGGAATGAGAGGAGGTGCACACATATTTCTGGCTTTGTATTTGCACTGTTTTCTTAAGGAGGAAGTAAGGGGAGGGGGAGAGGTCTCAAAATTATACTTTTTTTTTCCTATTGGCCGAGAAAGTATTTGGAACATTAATCAGAAGGAGAGCAGGGAACACCTAGAAAGTTATTGTTTAACCCAGATAGTCAACAAGATTTCGTCACAATCATGCCTGGACTTATCAGGCTTCTTAACTTTGGGATATAGCCTCACAAAAGACTAGCCTGTCACTCATAAGCCTTGTAAATGTGGAGGTGAAGCCATTTTCATGGGATCCAAACCAGGGTCCTTCCTGACAGATTAAATAGGGTAGCTGGAAGAGAGATGGCTTACCATGACCTAAGGCCATCTGGTTTTCGAACCATCTCTTTTTTGCTGTATTTCCTAAAACAGTATTTCTCAACCTTGATGACTTTGAGACATGGTGGACTTCAACTCCCAGAATTCACAGTGATCTAGGCTGACTGGGGAATTCCGGGAATTGAAGTCCACATGTCTCAAAGCCACCATGGTTGAGAAACATTGCCATAAAATCAATGCAATGGCAAATCAATCAAAAATCAATCATTGAACTCATACATTTCTTGGGATAAACTAAAAAATTGTTCCCCAAAGAGTAGACCATCCCTAGACAGACTACCTACTAGGTCAGGGGCCTTCAAACTTGGCCCTTCTATGACTTGTGGACTTCAACTCCCAGAATTCCTCAGCCAGGCAATCTGGCTGAGGAATTCTGGGAGTTGAAGTCCACAAGTCCATAAAAGGGCCAAGTTTGAAGGCCCCTGTACTAGGTCACCTCTCCGTTTTATTTATTTGTTTATTTATGACCATGTTTACATCCAGTTTTATACATACATTTTGCAGAGTTAGGATAGAATCAAAGCAATGCAACCATCTGGACAAGTACAGGAACAGTTTTAAAGAGAAATTATATGGAACACACACACACACATATAAACAAGCTGAATGTGGGCTGGGTAGTTCAGTGAGCAGAGAAGTTCGGTGGACTCTTATGGAGGAAGAGGAAATGCCTGGGTGGTGTAGTAAAAAGGAGTGTTTTATTTTGAATCTGTCTGTTGGAGGAATCATCTTGGTGATCTAATCTGGGGATCGTGATGCAACATCAGTCATGACACATTGGTGGCTCAGGCTGAATAAATCAGTGCAACTTACTGGAAGGAAGCTGAAAGACGGAGCAGTTAATCTTGAGTCAGCATGTGTAAGGACAGACTTTGAACAGGTAGGTTTTGATTAAGATTAGTTTTGGGAGGGATAGTAAGGGCTATAGGCCACATGATCAGGAAGATTTTAATGTGTTTGAGCAACATGGTAGAACTAAGGTAACATACGAGTGACAATCTTTGCTGGCCTGGTGAGTTTCTAGTTGTTTTGGAACTGTTGGTGAGACCGTTAAAAGTCGTTGGCGCTGTTTGAATTTGTTCTACCAGCAGCAAGATCTGACTGCTGGCCCAGTGATGGATTGTATTGCAAATCAGGGCTGTTTCCAGAGGAGGCAGAGGAGGAGAGGACCTGGAGCTTATGGTGCGAAGGAACTGGATGAGGCTGTCGGCAGGCCCAGAGGAAGAGAGAGAGGCTTTTTGAGGAGTTGGAGGTGGCAGCAGCGTGCTCCAGGGGCGAAAAGAAGCAAGGCCTCTTTAAGGAAAAGGTGGAAGAGTCAGGATCAGAAAAAGGAAAGAAGGTGAGGTTGTCAGAATACAAGCGAATTTGAGGGCTAATCCACATGGAGCCCCATTTCCATCTGTCCTGTGTGCCATCGTTCACTCCCTAGAGACTAAAATAGACAATGTGAACGGGCCCCGAACAAGGAGTATATATCAGAGGTGGTGACCCATTGAGAGCTGTATTCAACGAAATTCCATTTTGAT
This sequence comes from Vipera ursinii, assembly GCF_947247035.1. Taxonomy (NCBI): domain Eukaryota; kingdom Metazoa; phylum Chordata; class Lepidosauria; order Squamata; family Viperidae; genus Vipera; species Vipera ursinii. Next base: position 120,108,653 of record NC_139517.1, read on the forward strand.
GTATGCCAATTGGTGTACATTCAAAGTGACAATAAAGTTAACATTAACATTAAAATTAACATTAACATTAACATTAACATTAACATTAGGTTGAACTAATTGGATGAGGTCAGTTCAAACCTTGCAGTACTGCAGACATTTTACCTTTCTGTTTATGACCTGCTCCCTCCTTAATCAGGAGATGAGAGAGGAACCCTTGCAGGGTTGTGCCGAGGAGTTTAGTCAACATCTGTCGGACAAAATCGCTCAGATTCGGACCAGTCTGGACTCCAACTGGGCAGAGTCTGACGATCAGGACATGGGCGGTCTTGTCGATGTTATCTGGGAGGAGTTTGATTCTGTGACCCCAGAGGAAGTGGACAGAATTATGGGGAGGTTGAGCTCCACCACATGTTTATTGGACCTGTGCCCTTCCTGGCTGGTTTATGCAGCCCGGGAGGGGACACGAGGCTGGTTCCAGGCGGTTATATCTGCCTCTTTGAGTGAGGGTAGTTTCCCCGCCGTCTTGAAGGAGGCGGTGGTGAGACCTCTCCTCAAGAAGCCTGCCTTGGACCCAGGTGTGTTAAATAACTTTCGTCCGGTCTCCAACCTTCGCTTCCTTGCGAAGGTTGTTGAGAGTGTGGTGGCGCATCAGCTCCCTCTGGTCCTGGAAGAAGCGGATTATCTAGACCTGTACCAATTGGGTTTCAGGCCCGAGTACAGCACGGAGACGGCATTGGTCGCTCTGGTGAATTATCTCTGGAGGGCCCGGGACAGGGGATATTCCTCTGTCCTAGTCCTATTAGACCTCTCAGCGGCTTTCTATATCATCGACCATGGTATCCTGCTGCGGCGTCTCAGGGGATTGGGAGTGGGAGGCACAGTTTTTCAGGGGTTCTCCTCCTATCTCCTGGGACGTTCGCAGTCGGTGTTGGCAGGGGGGCAGAGGTTGACCTCGAGGTCTCTCGTTTGTGGAGTTCCTCAGGGGTCGGTCCTCTCGCCTCTCCTGTTCAACATCTACATGAAACCGCTGGGTGAGATCATTCGTGGTTTTTGGAGTTGGGTATCATCAGGATACTGATGATACCCAGCTTTTCATTTCGACCCCAAACCACCCCAGTGATGCCCTCGATGTGATGTCCCGTTGCCTGGAAGCAGTTCGGGTCTGCATGGGGAGGAACAGACTTCAACTCAACCCCGACAAGACTGAGTGGCTGTGCATACCGGCATCCCGGGATATTCAGAATATTCCACCTCTTTCCATGGGGGGTGAGCTATTACCCCCCGTAGATAGGGCTCGCAACTTGGGAGTCCTCCTAGATTCATGGCTTACTTTGGAAGACCATATAGTGGCTGTGACTAGGGGGGCCTTCGCCCAGGTTAGCCCGGTGCACCAGTTGCGGCCCTATCTAGACCGGGATGCCCTGTGTATGGTCACTCATGCGCTCGTGACCTCTCGTTTGGACTACTGCAGCGCTCTCTACATGGGGCTTCCCTTGAAGACCACTCGGAGGCTCCAACTGGTACAGAATGCAGCCGCGAGAGTTGTCTTGGGAGTCTCCCGATACTCCCATGTTACACCTCTGCTCCGTGAGCTGCATTGGCTACCAGTTGTCTTCCGAGTGAGATTCAAGGTTTTGGTAATGGTTTTCAAGGCCCTACATGGCATGGGTCCGGAGTACCTCGGGGATTACCTGCTGCCAGCGTCAACTTCCCTCCGCCCTGTGCGTTCCCACAGAGAGGGCCTCCTCAGGGTGCCTCCGGTCAGAGAATGTTGGCTGGTGGCCCCCAGGGGGAGGTCCTTCTCTGTGGGCGCCCCGGACTTATGGAATCAGTTGCCGGTTGAGCTCCAGACGGCGCCTGACCTTCGCTCTTTCTGACGCGATCTGAAGACCTATTTATTTGAACAAGCCGGCCTGGCCTGATGGGGGATATGTTGGGGTTTTTATTGCGGTTTTTTTTACACTATTATTTATTGTTTTAGCTCGGGCTTTGTATTTAATTCTCTTTTAACTTTTGTACTTTGTATTTTATATGTGCCCTGTTCACAAGTCATAAAAGGGCCAAGTTTGAAGACCCCTGTCTTAGACCTTCATTGTAAGTATGTTGATTTCAGGATATATTTTAAAACTTAAAAAAGTTATTTCTCCAGAAGGTCTATGGATCAGCTAAAAATCCACTTCCTTTAATAGTGCTGCATTTGGGCTTTGGATTTTTGGGGGCAAAAGGATGCTATTTTCCAGTCAGCTGTGTTTTTCAGTCATCTGTGTTTTTCCCTGTGGCTATTTAAAAACAATAAGACCATTTGTGGAATTGTGTTACCTTTATATTATTATCTGTATGAATATACCCAGTCTAATTTTTCTCCATTTGCAAAATATTGCAAGATGGTCTCTCTTTTGTTGTGTTTCCTGGAAGGACCATGGTATCACATTAGCCAATGTTAATGGATAGATAGGCTTCTTGGTCATCTTGGATTATACATCCCTGTTTCTCAACCTTGGCAATGTTAAGATGAGTAAACTTCAACTCCCAGAATTCTCCAGCCAGTAATGGTTGATTCTGGTGGTTGAACTCTACTCCTATGGGCTGGGGATTCTGGAAGTTAAAGTCCACACTTGCTGGCAGGCAGATTCTGGGGATTAAACTCCACATATGCTGGCTGGAGGATTCAGGTCTCCACACACACATCTTAATGTTGCCAAGTCTGTGAAACACACTGATCTATCGAAAACATAGGCCAGCTTCCCCTGTCCTGTCACATTCATATTTCCATGGTTCTGCTGGAAGCCAAATTCCCTACCCCAAGGATGCATAATGGAATTCCTTTTAAACCTACCCAGCACACCATGAAGCCTTCTCTTAATTTCAACTTTCTGCCAAACAATTATCTCCTTCATAAGATGGGGTGCTGCAAGGCATGATCAACAAATTTAAGATGGTAACTTCAATGGTATAATCGAAGCTCCCCTGTGGTGAACATAAAAAAGACAGTTTGCACCTTTGTAGCCGCCATCTTGACTTTTTTTTACCTATCCTGCCCCCAAATGACAGAATGCTTGGCAAGTGATTTGACTCAAAAGTTCCTCTGCCAAGGCACCATGTTATGGGGCTGTTCTGCTGGGGCTTCTTCCTTACATTTGCAGAACAGACTCCTATTATGCACCATAATGTGAACCCTGCCTTATAAACTCCAGCAGCTTAAAGATTTTGAAAAAGCTGGATCTATCTGGGCAAACAGCTGTAAATGAACTTTATCAAAGGCTCAAGCCTTCAGGTAAATAGCAGCCTTTGCCAAGTGGAAATCCCAGCCCTTTGTATATTTAGTAATGAGTGAAGATAAGATTTCATTTTTTTGACAGCATGACGGATACAGTCATAAAAGCAGGCCCACTGTTACAGCAGTCCATAGACACAAAGGGAGAATGTGAAGGTTATAGCTTTGTGCTTGAAACATGGCTTACCTTTCATTTAAGCACATGAAAGCCATTTCGTTCTGGCATGTGGATTTTTTTTAGAGATTACTAGGTCTTTTTTTTAAGGAAGAAAAGTTATGCATAGAAGACAGGCCTGACATCAGATGCAAAAACGGGATGCCCATTCAGCAATCATGAAAGAAAGAAGTTACAGTCACTGAGTGTCAGATGGCATATAAAATTAATTTCTTCTCTTTGTCCTTGTCTTTCTTCATCTTCCCCTTCCCCCTCTTCCTTCCTCTTCCTCCTCCTCCCCTTCCTTCCTCCCTTCCTCCCTTCTTTCCTTCCTTCCTTCCTTCCCTCCCTCCCTCCCTTCCTATGTCATGTATTATGATCATCATTTTGTAAATGTAATGATGATAACTTTATTGTCACTTTGAATGTACACCAATCGGCATACATCAAAATGAAATTTCGTTGAATACAGCTCTCAAAGGGTTACCACCTCCGATATATACTCCTTGTTCGGGGCCCACTCAAATTTCACATGGTCCATTTTAGTCTCTAGGGAGTGAACAATGGCAAACAGGACAGATGGAAATGGGGCTCCATGTGGATTAGCCCTCAAATTCGCTTGTATTCTGACAACCTCGCCTTCTTTCCTTTTTCTGATGCTGACTCTTCCACCTTTTCCTTAAAGAGGCCTTGCTTCTTTTCGCCCCTGGAGCACGCTGCTGCCGCCCCCACCAACTCCTCCAAAAGCCTCTCTCTCTTCCTCTGGGCCTGCCGACAGCCTCATCCAGTTCCTTCGCACCATAAGCTCCAGGTCCTCTCCTCCTCTGCCTCCTCTGGAAACAGCCCTGATTTGCAATACAATACATCACTGGGCCAGCAGTCAGATCTTGCTGCTGGTAGAACAAATTCAAACAGTGCCAACGACTTTTAACGGTCTCACCAACAGTTCCAAAACAACTAGAAACTCACCAGGCCAGCAAAGATTGTCGGTCGTATGTCATATGTTACCTTAGTTCCACCATGTTGCTCAAACACATTAAAATCTTCCTGATCATGTGGCCTATAGCCCTTACTATCCCTCCCAAAACTATTTGCCTTCAAGAGCCAATGCAGCCACAGCCATTCCAGGCGCCGCCATCTTAGATCTTAGATGCCCTTAGATGTCCAAGTTAAACCAGCCCAAAATATTAATAGAAACAGGTAAGGCCTGTCAAGGGGGCTCGTGAAGAGGTTTAATCCGAAAATCACTTTTTTATGAGAAGCATTTCTGCAGAGTCGGGATGCACAAAGTCTTTTCCACAGTTCTTTGGAATATTATTGCAAGATATAGTCAAAAAGTCAAGATGACAGTCACAATGGAACTCAGCTGTTTTCTGTGTGTGTCAGGTTGCCAGCCTTACAAGGTGGACTAGTGCCATGGAGATAAGGAATCCTTTTATTGGAACAGTTGTAGTTACAAAATCTTGCACGTCTGAATGTGTTTCCCTTCCCTCCTCCCAGATCTGTACTGGCTTTTGCTCAAAAAACTTTCCTGGACAGAGCTAAGCTCTCTTTTATTTGACCATTGTCTTGGTAGTAACTCTCCCTCATGTCCTTCAGGGTCATTCCCTCTACACTCTACATACATTATGCAGAGACCCTATAGTTCAAAAAGGCCCTATCTAGCTTTCTTAAACCATTTATTCTCTTCCTGAATTAACACCATGCAGCAAAATCACATTGGCCACACGTTGCGTTGATGTCATCTCTGTTTATTGGGTGTGTGCCAATTAGCTAGGATCACATCTTACTAATCCTGGAAATTTGATGTCAGCCTGATGGCCTAAGAAGCTATTCTTCCTAGATTTCTACGGTATTTATTTCTATTTATACACCTGATTGAGGGAAAGTTGCTGAAATCATTCAATTACAATGTCTTTTTCTTCTGTCATCTTTTTCTCTTAGACTTTTATTTTGCTCTGCCATTCTAGCATCTTTTTAAAAACAAAGAAAACTTGAGTATTACTCTCCATCCATATCTTACTAAGGCGGAATATAATTTATATTCAAACCCCCCTCCACCCCCCAAAAATATGCAAAAGCTTTCTCAAAATCTGCCATTGGAAATTCAAGATACAGACATCAGAAAGTAAATGTGATCCTTCATTGGTTGGAAGACTTTCTTGTAGGACAGTCCTAGGCCATTTTGATTTTTGCTTTTGAATTTCTAATAGAAATATGAAGCCCATTTATTAATAAGTCAAATGGGAGAAACTGGATTTGCTTAATAACTGCATGATTTATTTAACTGCAGAAATTTATTTAGCAACAGTGACAAAAATAACCACTTTGTTTAGCAACAGAAATTCTGGTTTTGTTCTGTTTGTAAATTAAGGACTGCCTGGATCAGTTTTCTGCAACCTGGGGCCCAACTTTAAGGTGGAGAGCAGTAGTCATAATTCAAAGCAAAAATGGTTTTTGACCATGATGGCTGGAAAATGTGAGAATTTGATGGTTTTAGTTCTCAGGACGCTATCTAACAAATGTTTTTAAGACACTAAAAGAAACAGATGCCCTTATGACATTGCAAAAAATTGCATGAGAGAACTTGGATAGACTGACTAGTTAGACTTTATCATTATTTTTTCGAATACATTATGAAGCAGAAAATTATTAAAATAAACTGTATGAATATGCCACATTTAGAGCATCACTCATCATAATTACAGGAATAAGACATTAAAAATGACTTGATTACAACAGTGAATTAGCTAAATGCACATTATCAGTACACACAAAGAATACCTCTCATAGCTGAGATTTTTTTTAAAACATCTGTATTGCAAGCAATTTCACAGAAGTTTGGAAAATAAGAGCCAAATTTTTTTCCCCAGGTTTCTCCTCAACTATATTCCCAAGGTTCAAGTTAGGTGACAGGAAAAAACAAACAAACAGGTCTCCTGGATCAGAGCAAATGTTGATTTAATTTAGCCTTTGTCTCTCCGGATATAAACAAAGCCATTGAATTCAGAGATTCCCATATAGACATTAAGACATTGGTAGATCTGTCTTCCATAAATATGTCTGAACTCCTATTTGTTTTAATTAAACCAACAAAAAATCTTGGCTAATGGCATGGACAGAAACAACACTTTGCCAAACAAATGAAAGTGCTGAGCTACTGACTTGGGTTTCTAGACTAAAAATGAAATTCTTGCAGACAGTAGGATAAATTAAATGGTTGAACATAGAGTGATGCCAAAATATTGGAGGATAAAGCTGGATATGCCATAGAATTCATGAAGCACTCTCTAGGATTTGTCCTAAAATTCAGCTTTCAGCCTAACTGGCCTTTCTATATAATATTTTTTTTCCAGACTAGGTAACTCGAGATTTGTAGAACTTCAGTTCCCAGAAATTTTAGCAACCTCCATATTAGTTAAGGAATTTGGAAATTAAAACCTATGTTGTAGAGCAGACATGTCACACACAAGGCCCGGGGCCCGGATCTGGACCGTGAAGTGGTTTCATGTGGCCCGCAAAGCCATTCTGGAAACAGTGAGGGAACGGCCCCCACTGCCTTGGCGCTGGCCCAGAGACCCTCAGATCTGTCCCACTCCTGCCCAGGCCCCCATAGGCACCCTTGATGAGAACGATGTAGAGCTGGCCACGCCCACCCAGTAGGCCATACACACTTTAGCCACGCCCACCCTGGCCACACCCACCTGGCCCCCTGAGGGTAACCGCAATGCTGATGCGGCCCTCAATGAAATTGAGTTTGATACCCCTGTTGTAGAGTATTTGGGGAAAGCTCTTGGACAAGAATATAAAGTTTCGAGTTTCAAAAATATTAGTTTTTCTTAGGAACTGTAATATTAAAAAAGGCCATTGTGTCACCTGTAGCTGCTGCTGCTTCTTGTCCTTCTTATTAAGGGGAATCTTAGAGACCATTAGGTAGAGTTCACAGATTTAAAATATAAAGTTCTCTACAGAAAGGATGGCTTGCAAGAGAGACAAAACAGGTTAGCTTCTGGATTACATAATGAAGGCAAAGCCTGAATAAGAGGAAAAAGTGTACAGTTTATAGGAATCCAAAATAAATTGCATTCATCTCCTTAAAAAGGGAATATTATTTTATCGAGTAGACATATCATTCCCTTTCTGATGTCACAGGATTAACTAATAACTTGGCAACTAGATTCACCTTTTAATAAGTGAATGTTGGTTGTAAGTAAGTATATGTAGTCCTTGACTTACGACTGCAATTGGGACTGGAACTTTTTTCACAAGAGAGTCATTAAGTGAGTCACACCCAATTTTATGACCTTTTTTTACCATGATCACTAAGTAAATCATAGCCCCCTCCTCACCAGCAGCCCCCCCCCGAGGACAGTTGCCCCCAAGCATGGCCCACGCAGAGCAGCGCAGCCAAGAACATGGCAGCCGGGCAATGGGGGCAAGACTCCACCCTCATGCCCCTTCAAGTGCAGTTGATGCCCCGGGGCGTTTGTGGAGGGCGTGGCTGCCATGGCGCTGCTGGACTGCTTGGGCGATCTGTGATGGGCCGTGGAGGTGGTGGTGGGCCCTGTGGGTGGGTTGGGGGCAGGGTGGGGGCGTGGGGCATGGGGAGGGCCAGGTTTGGGGCACTTGGTCTCTAAAAGGTTTTCCATCACTGCGTCTAGTGGCTAAGCCACCAGGCTAGAAAGTGGGAGACCCTGAGTTCTAGTCCTGCCTTAAGTACAAAAGTCACCAGGGTGACTCTGGGTCAATCACTCTCTTTTGACCCAATCTACCTCACAGGGTTGTTGTTGTTGTGGAGAAACAGGAGAAGAAAGGTGTGTTGGTTATGCTCACCGCCTTGAATTATTTGTAAAAATAATAAAGGTGGATAGAAATAAATAACTAAAATTAATTCTAAATAAATGTTAAATTCTCTCTTGATCTCAGAAAATGGCTATACCTCACAAAGTTTTTCCATTATTTACAGTATTCTTTGTTGGGTACGGGACTTGGGATTCAAACTTGCCATGTTGGGAATTGTTTTAAAAATGGGGAAGCATTTAGGTCAATTTATTTATTTATTATTTATTATTTTGATTTATATACCACCCTATTCCCGTAGGACTCAGGGCGGTTTACAGGGCAATTAAAATCATACCATACAAAAATTAGAAGATTTAAAACAGTTAATTAAAACAATTAATTAAATTTAGAGCCCAAAATTTAGAAAAGTTAAAACATTAAAATCCAATTAAAACCCCTCAGTCTAGGCCCGACAGCTCAAAGAGCCAAGTTTTCAGGTCCCGGCGGAATGAGCAGAGGTCGGAGGCAGTCCTAAGTTCCATCGGAAGTTGGTTCCAGAGGGCAGGCGCACCCACAGAGAAGGCCCTCTCTCTGGGAGTCACCCGCTGGCAATCCTTCACCGGCGGTACCCTAAGAAGGCCCTCCCTGTGGGAGCGCACAGGATGATGGGAAGTTGATGCTGGCAGCAGGTGTTCCCTCAGATAATCCGGACCCAAGCCATTTAGGGCTTTATAGGTCATCACCATTTGTTTTACTGTCAGAGAGTAGGAGAGGGGAGAGAATGGGTTCAAAAAGAAAAAAAAATGTTTGTGAATAAGAATCTCTGGGCAGATCTAAGGTAGCTTTGGCTGTTGTGTAGCATCAGTAAGCAAGCAAAGCAGATGGACATCTGCCAGACCAGCGAGAAGTATCAGCACATAGAGAGAGTCTACTGTAATTTCCTTGCTGGATCAGGAATCAGACATGCAAATGAGATGCAAATACACGCTTGCATCCATTTTGTTAGACTGTGACACACAATTAGATGGAGGGCATCTTGAGGGACCTTTTTTCTGCAGTGCCATGGTGGCAAAGGGATGTCTTCAAATCAGCCCCCCAATGCGGATTTTCCACCATTCATGCATTCTTGGGTGACCAAACTTGCGCTTTGTATATTCATACGTGACATAAAGAATAGCGTGCAATTAGACTCACAGATTAGGAGTTTGAGTCTGGCGGTAGGAAACCACAGTTTGAGAATCAGAGGTGCACAATCCCCTTTTATATGGATAAAATAACGTAAGAGCTGAGATTGTAACCACCTATTTGCATATGCAGCTGCATGGTGAGTTGGTAACCATGTAAAATGAGTGAAGTGAGTGTGCGTGCATACTCCAGCATGCACAACTCTCCCATTTTTTGAAAAAAGGATGGAACTGGGTGTGTAAAATACTCAGTCTTGCATGAGTGGAATAGATCTATCCATTCAGGTAGTCCTCGACTTACGACCTATTTCTTAGCAACCATTCAAAGTTAAGAAGGACCTCCCAGGGTTACTTATGATCCAGTTTTGAAGTTCCAATGTCCACCCCCCACACACACCGCTACGCCCACACACACATACAGTCACAAGACTTTTTGACTCACGCTTATGGCCATTTGCAGCATCCTGCGGTCACATGACTGTGATTTTTGGCAAAAACTTTTTTGCCAGAAACCAGCATTTACTTCTAGTTTGTGGCAAAAAAAGAATTAAATACCCATTGGCTAAAATGGATTCATTTTATGACCCCAATATTCACTTCACCACACATGTTTGCTTAATGATGACTGCAAAAAAGGTAATAAATCAGTTGTGGTCACGCGGGGAACTGCTTAGCAACCTCCATGACTTACAGCCCTAAGTCCAATCTCAAGGAGTCTCTATGCAATCCTAATATTCCATTAGGAATAAGGACATTTTTTACTCCCTGTGATAATGTAAACCAGATCTTGGCTGAACTGCAAATAGAGAAAAAAATAATCCAGTAAATAAATGTTTAGCTAAGCAAATGTTTAGCTAAGCTAGCTATCAAGCTTTATAGTTCTCTCTCTCTCTCTCTCTCTCTCTCTCTCTCTCTCTCTCTCTCTCTCTTCACGGGTACAGGTATGTAGCTTTTGGCATCTTCGGGTCTTTTCCCGTGTAAAAGTGAGGGTGTCTTGACGATGTTTCGACGAGGTCCCACTCGAAGACAGCAGCCTGAAGGTGACAAGTGGGACCTCGTCGAAACATTGCCAAGACACCCTCAATCTTACACGGGAAAAGACCCGAATACGCCAAGAGCTACATACCTGTACCCATGAAAATCTACGAATATATATATATATATATATAATCTAGCTAGCAATATCTCTTTAGATAGATATATTGTCTGTCTATCTATCTATCTATCTATAATCTAGCTATCATCTAGCTATCTTGTTGATGATGTTACCTAGTCCAGTAACAAAATATTCAGAAACTGAATTGAAACAAGCTTGGAGAGCAAACCATTGCCAAAATAGCTAGCTATATCTCTGTATCTCTATCTATCTATCTATCTATCTGTCTATCTATCAATCTATCTATCTATATCTACCTACCTACCTATCTACCTACCTCTAATCTCAAATCAAAGTGTCCTTTCACCAATATCCATCCCAAGGGTGAGATGGTTGAAATATCCTTCTTAGGTTTTTTTCCTATTGATGCTGTGTATTCATATACATAAAGGCAGTCAAGCAGATTGCTAACTTTTGAGCGATTTAAGCAAAGTATCCTGAAATACAGGGATGTAAATATGTCAAGAAATAAAAGAAAAAGGGAAAGGACCAGATTCAGAAGTGGTCTGCAAAAGTCAAGGAACGAGACAATTCTAAGGGATTGTTCCACATACCTCGCCTGCTACCATGGACCACTTAATATTTTGGTTGCCATGGCTGGCTGATGGACTGTGGCAAGCAGGCTTTGTTCCTTCTCTCTACCCAAACAGTGATTCTTGATCCAACTGGTATGTTTGTGTACTTTAGACAAGCCAACTTCATCCTGTTAGAACTAAGGGATATTGTTTCTGTCTGAACATAACTCATGCTTTCAGCTTTCTCTTAGCATCTCTCTTTAGAGCAATTGTGTGCGAAAGACATGGTAATAGGTCATCTTTTCAAAAATTCAAAATGTGGCCCTAAACACATTGTGTCCAGTTCCCACAATGGAAACTCATTGTGCTTTCCTTAATAAAAAGCAAGACTTTGAAATTTTGGTATAGTTTCATTGTCTAATATGTACAGCGCTAATGGATTCTATGATAAGCTTGTCTTGTTATCTACCAAAATGCCTTCAGAGCACCCTATTTGGAAATGGAATTGTTTAATTCCATTATTAACCATATTAAATAGGAGCTGGAAAAAACATTGTGGACCTCTTTGGATACACATAGGTAGCCATTTTGGTTTTCTGTTCGGCTTTAGTTCTTCTCTACATTTCTTGTCCCATTTATAACCTGCCTTGTATATTTAGACCAGTGATTCTCAAGACAGATAGACCTCATCTCTGATAATTCCCCAGGATGTTGACTAGGCAATTCTGGGAGCTGAATTCCACACTGGTTTAGATGAACAACACAACACCTGTTGAATGGCACCATTGCTCTACTGCAGGGGTCTTCAAACCTGGCCCTTTTATGACTTGTGGACTTCAACTATATATATGTGATTATATTGGATTTTTTTTTCTTGTGGTTTTAATCTGTTGAGATTCTGCATACAATGAAGGCTCCAATCACAAGCACATTTTCAATACATTGAGTAAATCAATAATAAATGCTTATTTGGAAATAAATCCCATTAAACATAATACAACATGCTTGCAACAAGTTGAGTCAAATCTCAATTGCAGGTCATCCTTAATTCATAGTTATGCTTCTTTACTATTGATCCAGAAGAGGGCACTCCATGTCTTTTTAAAGGCCATCCAATGTCTTTTTTAAAAACAACAACACCTGTCTCATATGAACCAAGAAATTGTAGAAAACCCCTGTGAATCCAGTTTGACTTCTGATGATTACCTAGATGCAATATGGAAGTGGTCTGCTGTTTCCTTTTTCCAGAATGTTTGTTCAGTTTTCTGGAGCAGTCCTATGATCTCCTGTTGGTCTCCCATCAAAATATCATGTCTGAGTCAGCTCGGCTCATTGGTGGATTAGCTGAAGATGGTGCCACCTATCAGTTGATTGATCAAAACATCTTGCTATAACATCTTGATTCAGCCCTAATGGCCAATCACTTTTTGAACCATTGCCACCTGGAGTTGTTTTGCAAAGTGAGATGAGTGGCATGTAAATTGAATTAATAAATAGGTTTGCAACCCAGTGTTTGGAAGATCTTTTGCTATTAAATTAATTAAATTTTAGGCATAGCTCCCCTTTTTAAATTGCATTTTATTAGCTAAAAGGCTCTGTTCTCCAATAGTAAGCCACCATAGGTAAAACCAAACAACCATCAACTAGCTCTCCTAACTTCATGGATCTTTAACCAAGATCTGTTGCCTATCTTTTGCAGTCATCCCGTCTGACCCTGGAGAGATTGTCACTTGTGGGTAGGATTAACTGAGATTGGAAAACAAGTTTAGTTGCTAAGGAGGAAAAGACTAGCCTGTCCCTTTCCTTGAGACTTTCCCTTGAAAATGAGACCCATCCAGCAAGGAAACTTTGCATCAGTGTGTGGTCAAAAAAGACAAGGTGATGGCCACAATGGTGCTATGGAAGCTCGACCTAGTCTTCATATGTGTCACATGTACATTAAAAGCCAGGTGGAGTTGTGAATCCACTATTATTCTGAATCCAATCCATTGTGCATTAATTAATCTCTTGATAAGACCTCTATGGTCTAGATAAGCAGATTTCCTTAACATTAACAGCTCTCTTCAGATAGTTTGAACTCGTGGAAACACCTTTTATCATATAATAATAATAATAATAATAATAATAATAATAATAATAATAATAATAATAATAATAATAATAATAATAATAAAGTTGGAAGGGACCTTGGAGGTCATCTAGTCCAACCCCCTGCTCAGGCAGGAAACCTTATACCATTTCAGGCAAATGGCTGCCCAGTCTCTTCTTAAAAACTTCCAGTGTTGGAGCATTCACCACCTCTGGAGGCAGGTTGTTCCACTGGTTAATTGTTCTAACCGTCAGGAAGTTTCTCCTTAGTTCTAGGTTGCTTCTCTCCTTGCTTCTCTACCTTTATTGCATGTAGAGTAAGATGACGTTTGTACAGCATTTCCAAGATATTTCCAAGGTATCTCCAAGGTCAGAAAATGGTAATTATTCCCAGTGTCTGTGTAACTCTGCTGTTGTCACATGTTAGCTGAATAATGGAGGATGGGATTCTCCCCAGGGACAAAGTAGGAGGAAGTCCATCCCAGAAAGGGGAGGGAAGAGGAAATACATCATAGGGTAGGAGGGTCTGACTGCCCACATTGTAATTTCTCCAAAACAGCCACGTGGTGGCAGCACGACCATTGTGACTGCCATATTGAATTTTAACCATATCCTATAGACAACATGCATCGAAACATATCATCTATTTCTCAACTTCTCCCCATGTATGAAAAGATTCTCAGTTTTTCCATAGCGAACTGATTGTGCATAGGATTATTTCCAATATTCTCACCTTCTGAACTGAGTCACAAGTTATTGAATGATTAGGTGTGTGTATGTAATAAATCAGTACAACAAATCATCAGTCAATCGTTTTCCATGAAGTCACTTGTCTGAAATCTAACTCTGTAACTAATGGATGTCAGAGTAATACATGCATGCATACCACCCAGATATTTTTGAATATTGATTGAATGTGATTTCGTTTTTCTTCTCGGGTGTCCATTGTGTTGTTCCTCCACTGAGTCTATTGATGATTTTTTTCCCAAAAAAAAGCCTTAATGGCTTTTTGCTTTTTCTCCCCTCTAAATGTAATTTTTGATAGATATGTGCACGTGAAAGAGAGATTGAGATAGACAGAGACAATGAGAAAGAGAGAGAGAGAAAAAAAATGAGAGAGAGAGACAGACAGAGACAGGGAAAAAGAAAGAGAGAGAGAGAGAGAGAGATTGGTATACATTAGTGGTTAAACCACCAGGTTAAAAACCAATGCATTCTAGTCCCACCTCAGGCAAGAAAACTGATTGGGTGATATTGGGCCAATCACCACGAAATGGTGAGTTCTACTCTTGACTTAGGCACGAGAGCCAACTGGGACATTTTGGGCCAGTCATTCTTTCCCAGCCCATTCCATCTCATAGGATCATTGTTGTGGGGAAAATAGAAGGAGAAAGGAATATTATGTATATTTACCACCTTGGGTTATTTATGAAGCAATATAGATTAAATTTAATTAGGTTAAAAATCTAATAAATAAAAAAATATACATACATGCATGCAGACATACATACATGACTCAGTAGGTGGCAGAAGTGGTCGAGCTTGTCTAGAAGAGTAAGGAATTTGGTTTGAAGACCACCAGGAAATCCCACAGTTGTAGACAAGTGTGGGAAATCAGAAACATCCCAGAAGAAAGCGGTGATAAAGTACTTCTGTCCTGTGCCCAAAATCCCTTCACAGTCTCTCCATAAAGTCAACAGAAGTTTAATGTAAGACACTTCCACTTTCATTTAGAGCCGTGTTTTTTGAAACTTGGCAATTTTAAGATGGGTGGATTAGTCATCCAGTGCCATTGTAACTTCAAATACTCATTAAATGTATGGTTATACATTGAGAACTATCTGTGCGGGTCCAACTCAGGCACTGCTTTATAGTAACACGCAAACTATGTCTCTTAACCTAAAGCACAATTTAAGAAAAATCAAAATAATAATGCAATTGAGAAATGCAATTGTTGAGCCTCCCTGAATTCAATGGAAAAGATAGCCAGCTGATCAAGATTTCAATTCATGGAATTTGCCAGGGATTCTGAGCAAACCTCCACCTATCCAAGCTGCATGTCATAGTCTGACATAAACTAAAAGCTGGCAAAATGCAACCCTATGTTTATCTATAGATTTCATTGGGGCCAATCAATTTGGCTCACACATTTCACCGAGCCCTTTAGCTTGGGGGCTGATGATGAAGAAGAGATGCTTCTGTGTGATCTTGCACAAATCCCATTCATTGCCAAACAAGACCTGAAGGAGACACGTACACAGATTTCCTTCCATGTTAAAATGTTCGTCTCCTAGTAAAAAAATAAAATAAAATGACTGGCCCACTTTTCCTTGATAAATATCACAGGTCCTTAAAAACTTCCAAAAATCCAGTTTTAACACCCACTAAAGTGTTAATTGTTATTATCTAAAGGAGGTGAGTGCAAAAAGTGTGCTTGTTAGGAGCATAATTATACTAGCATTTGAAAACTACCTAAGAATAACAACTGGGGTTTTCCCCTCCTTGTGTCAAGGAACGTGTTGCCAGTGCATTCATAAAAGCAAATTACACTCAGGCACTGAAACTTGCAGAGTGTTAAAGGGAGAGCTCAGCCAGCCCTGCTCTGGAGAAGATGCTCTGGAACTTTGAATAATGCAAAATGATGGGATGCATCTTCTGTTATATTTAGCATAAGATGAGATAAAAATAGCTCGCATCTTTTATATTACTGCCTCATGAATAAAGAAGGCGACATAGAACAGCTGAGGTCCATCACATCTGGGCTCACCTTGGGGTGGGTGAAGAGAAGGGATGGAGTTTTGCAATGGGAGAGATTCACAGAAATTTTGCAGAAATTCACAGGGATAATAAGCAGTTTGGTTTGGTAAGAACACTGGCATCCAGGAAAGCGATAAGCTTCAAGACAAATCAATTCTTTTAGGACTCCGTTGACCCAACATACACATTCACATTGGGTTTGTTGTTGTTGTTGTTGTTAGTTGCAAAGTTGTGTCCGACCCATCGCGACCCTATGGACAATGTTCCTCCAGGCCTTCCTGTCCTCTACCATCTTCTGGAGTCCATTTAAGCTCACGCCTACTGCTTCAGTGACTCCATCCAGCCACCTCATTCTCTGTCGTCCCCTTCTTCTATTGCCCTCAATCTTTCCCAGCATTAGGCTCTTCTCCAGTGAGTCCTTCCTTCTCATTAGGTGGCCAAAGTATTTGAGTTTTAGCTTCGGGATCTGGCCTTCTAAAGAGCAGTCAGGGTTGATCTCCTCTAGGACTGACCGGTTTGATCGCCTTGCAGTCCAAGGGACTCGCAGGAGTCTTCTCCAGCACCATAGTTCAAAGGCTTCAATTCTTTGGCGCTCAGCCTTTCTTATGGTCCAGCTTTCACTGCCATACATTGCAACTGGGAAGACCATAGCCTTGACTATACGGATTTTGTTGACATGGTGATGTCTCTCCTTTTTAGTGTGCTGTCTAGATTTGCCATGGCTTTCCTCCCAAGGAGCAAGCGTCTTTTAATTTCTTGGCTACAGTCCCCATCTGCAGTAATCTTGGAGCCCAGGAAAATAAAATCTGTCACATTGGGTTTAACTGTGGCCTATTGAACAAATCACAATTAGATTACATTGCATAATTCTTAAGCCACTATCCATGGTTGATTAACTATCCTGGTTGGGTTCATACCATGCAGTAAAGCATAAACAAGTAAAGCATAAACAGCCTTTGCAATAAGCCTACTTTAAATCATGCTGAGGCAGAAGAAGAGGCTGTAAAAGATAACAGGAACCCAGTTTTCTAGAAGGTGCTGCATTTCAAAAGTTTTCATATCTTTCAGAGGATATATGCCCCTTCATTGGTACATCTTAAATGTAGAAGATAACTTTGTTCAACTGCAGTTGGGTTGGCAAGTTGAAGAACATTGATGAGATTTGATGCTTCGTTGTTCTTTGACACCCTGAAAGTCTCTGAGCCATTCTATCCTATAAGAGATCCCACAGAGCGGATATTTTTTCAAGCTTAGCAACTTTTTTTAGATGTGTGTGGCATTCAACAACTCCCAGAATTCCCCAGACAGCATGCTTCATGCCAAACCTTGATGCCCAGTGAAAGAAAGGTGCTGGATGATGTTGCCAGCTCTCCACAGATGTTGATTTGCAGAACAACTGATAACACTTTGTTGTATCCTTTGTGAAGCCTGGCTACTTCTGTTTTAAAGAGCCTTCGTGGAGCAGTGGGCTAATGCCTCCTTAAGCAACACCAGCTGCCTGCAATTAGTGCAGGTTCGCATCCCACCAGGCTCAAGGTTGACTCAGCCTTCCATCCTTCCGAGGTAGGTAAAATGAGGACCCAGATTGTTGGGGGCAATAAGCTGACTTTGTAATAATGCCGCTTGGGGTGTGTGTGTGAAAGCCCTAATAAGCAGGCATATACATAGAATGAAGGCTACTGCTAAGCTTGTAAGCTGCCCTGAGTCTTCGGAGAAGGGCGGGATATAAATGAAATTTAAAATTTTTTTAAAAAATAAATATGATAAAAATCTATTGTCCAGAAAGGTACCCAGATTCTTTGATCTGAAAGAGTCACTTATGAAACAGTGTTGATGCCCAGAGATGCTCTGAGGATATACTTTGGCAGAAAAGAACGGGCATGCCCTCTTGAGATTCTTGGAAGACAGAAAGATGGGAAACTGAATCAATGTGGACCCAATAGGTAAACCTGAAATTATTTATTAAGCAGTTCTGCTCCATTAGATGGCATTCCCCCTCCTGACGGACCTGATAGGACACGTAGATGGGATGGGATGACACCACCCCTCAAATGGCCCAGCCCCATGCCTTGAAGATTTTTATAGATCCCTACCAACATCTTGAATTGAACCTAAGAGCAAACTCACAGAGTACAGGGATAATACACACTGATCTAAGCGGTCACATTGCCCACACTGTTGAAAAATGATAAGGGTACAGGAGTTAACAATATAACTGAAGAAATATTACAAGGTGGTTGTGATGTCTTTGTGGACTGGCTATGCCAAAATGATTTGTTTCATAAAGACTGCATCACTGCTTGACAATTAGAAGAATACTTTTAATGTGAAAAAGTGACTTATGACCAGTTTTTACATAGCTACTACCTTTGGTCATGTGATCAAAATTGGCAACTGGCATGTATTTATGATAGTTGCTGTAAAATGGGGCAAAACTCACTTAACAACTGTTTTGCATAGCAATGGAAAGTTTAGGTCCAGCTGTGGTCATAAGTAGAGGACTACCGGTAAACATTTAAGCTATATAGTTAATGTGGAAAAAGCATTTGATAGCATACATATATAGACTTGAAACATGTGTATATGTGTGTGTGTGTTTCTGTGTGTGTGTATATATATATATATATATATATATATATATATATATATATATATGCGCAAATATAAAGTTAAACATTTATTCTGCTGAACAGAGGCTGAATACAGTTAAGATCAGTGTATGATGGGATACAAATGATGAGAATCCACAGAATCTTAGCAAAAGCTTCTATGTAGAGCAGAGAGTAAGGTAAGATTGTGTTGTGTACAATTCATTCTTTAATGTACTTGTGAATAAATGTATAAGAAATGCTTGTGGCACTATTAGAGTGGTGTTGGCTAGGGACATGAATGTACAGTATGCAGATGAAATAATGTTGTTGACTGAGAACTTGAACGATTTGCAATGAATCAGGTTTGATATATTGTATGATATGATAAGAAGCTGGATCCAAAAATTCATGTAGCAAAGCCCTAGGAGATTATGTTTGATACGGAGAATAGAATGAACGATTGCCAATTATAAATAAAATGGCAAAAGAAAAGGAAAGAAATAGAGCAAACGGGCAACTTGTGCACCTTGTTAGAATGCTTACTAAAAATGAAAGAGTGCATGGTGAAATTTTAAAGAACTGCAAATGCTAGTAGAAAGGCTACAGATTTAGCCACCTAGAGCTTCAAGAAATGCAGATGGACTTTTAAATGCAGATGGACTGCTGAATCTTGGTCCTGATGGGTTTGTTCTCCTATGTTGTGTCCTGTGGTTGTTTTGTTTCCCCAGTGTACAGATGTTTCCCCAGTGTACAGATGTACATGTGCATGTACAATGTACATGTCTCACTGCATTGTACTGCACATATCATGTTGCTTACTTTGTGTCTGGGTGTTTTATTCTTGGGGTGGACATGCTTCTGCCTTAGTGTATAGGTGGGTCCAATTTACAACACAGTCCTTTCAGCAGTTCCCAAAAGGCTGCACACCCATTTGCACCACTCAGGTAACCTTGAGGACACAGATAAACTTCCAAGTGGTCTCAACTACTCTCTCAAAGAATGCAAATGACCAGCTGTCTGCAAGGAATGTAAATCCTTCCATTCCTCACCATCCAGCCAGAGCCCAAGAAGCTTCTTGTATGAGAAGCGAAATGTCTTCAAAGAAAATCAAGAAATTCCAGCTGCCTCTTGAAAAAGCACCTCTGGGACAGCCATGACCCGGATGAATGAGAATCTCCATAGACATAGACCTGCCATTGCTCTTGCTCAATGGTGGATCTAGGTCCACTGGGGACCCTCAAGGGAACCCCAAAAATGGCAGAGGAGATGAAGACCTATATGAATAGGAGGGAATATCTGTAGCTCAAGACTGAACTCTGGGATTTGTTTTTTTTTTTTAAATCCCATTTATATCCTTGGTGAGCCTTGGTGGAGCAGTGGGCTAATGCCCCCTTAAGTAACACCAGCTGCCTGCAATTAGTGCAGGTTCGAGTCCCACCAGGCTCAAGGTTGACTCAGCCTTCCATCCTTCCAAGGTAGGTAAAATGAGGAGCCAGATTGTTGGGGGCAATTAAGCTGACTTTGTAATAATGCCGCTTGGGGGGGTGTGAAAGCCCTAATAAGCAGGCATATACATAGAATGAAGGCTACTGCTAAGCTTGTAAGCCGCCCTGAGTCTTCAGAGAATGGCGGGATATAAATGGGATTAAAATTAAAATAAATAAATAAAAATAAATATCCCGCCCTTCTCCGAAGACTCAGGGCGGCTTACAATCTAAGAAGCACAAATCAATGCGCTTAGCAATATTCTTGGTGCTCTCTGAATTTGGTTGTTTTCTCGCAGACATTTCATTACTAAGGGCGGGATATAAATGGAATTAAAATAAATAAATAAATAAATAAATTTCATAACATCAGAAGGCACAACATTAGAAGGGAGTGTGGTTTACTCTCTGTTTATATACAGGTCTTGCCCCTGTCCCTGTTAGTGGCAGTCTTCTTTGGTAGTCCTTGGATTAGGCTGTTGTTTACTTTTTGAATATTTGTCTGGTGTTAATCCTCTCTTATTTAGGCGTTGGCCAAGAGATGCTTCAGTCTTTTTCTTTCTTTCTTTCTTTTAGCATTTCGGACGTTGCAGGGTCAAACTGCTGGAAAGAGCAGCCCTGACATGGAGGGAAGGGGTGGGTTAAAGACCTCTAGTGGGGAAGCAACGGAAACCTAAACGGGGCTGGGGTTTCGGAGCAGGAGGAGGTCTCCTTCCAAACCAGGGCGACGGAGACAGCTGGCAGGAAAGAGGGAAAGCAGAGGCCTTAATGAGCCGGCCAAGCTGAAAGCTCTTCGTCCGCAGAGGGTGAAAGGCTGCTGCACGACGCTGCCGACGGCTGCTCCCACCCACCCCCCACCCGCCCCATATTCGGGCCCAGCTGGCAGCGCGATGGAGCAGCCCGGCGGAAACCAAGGGGGGTGGGGGTGGAAGGCTATGGCCACTGCCTCGTCCTTTGCTCTCTAGGGAGAGGATGCGAAGCGGGAGGCGCGGGGGGGGGGGGCAAATAAGGCTGGAAAGACAGATAGTCGAGGACCTTGGCCGGGAGCGCGGAGGAACCTCGCCGTTTGCGCTCCTTCTCTCAAGTTCCCGGCCTGCTCTTTTTCTTCCAAGGATGTGTGGAAGCGACGTCCTTGTCTTCCAACACCGGGGGGGCACTTAGGCAGGCTTCCCGGAGCTGGACTGCAGGATGGAAAGGAAAAGGCGACCCAGAAATCTGGTCCGGATTTTTGCAGCCGCCGTCTGGTAGCCGCCAGTTAGGGTAACTCAGCAGGGAGACACGGGCACTCTGCCCATAGGTCCATAAGGCCTGCCCGTCTTTTATTCTTATCTGCCCCCAAATCGGGTCCTGTGGAGGCTGGCCGTGGCAGAGAGGATACTAGTCAAAGTCGGTAAGGTGTCTGCTGCTCTAGTCCCACAGGAAGGCGCTGGAAACTGGCAGTCTTCCTGCGTGACAACCAAGAAGGGGGAAATCGAAGCGGGGAGGGGCTTGATGTCCCCTCCACTGCCCTGGTCCCCGAGAGGGAGAACTCCGCGACGGCAAAGCCGAGGCCTTTGCACCAGGATAGGGGAAGAGAAGGGGCGACTGGCTGGCGATGGAAAGCCCCGCCACCTCCTGGAAGCGCGTAGGACCCTCGGGAAAAATGCTCGCCCAGAAAGCAACTTCAGCTGGAGGCAGGCGAGGCTTAGCCAGGCGGCAAATCCCTGCCTTTCCTTGGCGAAGCGCGACCCGGCGCTCCGAGGGAGCCGCTTGGCAGCTTTGGAGAGGTGGAGTGGGAAAAGCTGGCGGGCACGGCTGCAGAGGAAGGGAAGGAGAGTGAGAACGGCGTTCATTCTGGCCCGCCGTGAAGCCTCGGGCAACAGATGTCCGGCAGAACACCAAGTTCCTCCTTGCTGAAGAGCAGGGCGGCAAAGAGGCCGGCGACACCAGCCAGTGCAAAACGCACAGGAGATGGCTTAGCTGAAGACTCGAGAGAAGCAAACCACCTGCCCGCTTGCTTATTTAGGTGCGCGGATGCGGGCAGGTGCCCAGCAGGCTGGTAGTCCGTCTGTCACGTGGCGGAAAGGCGGGGAAAGTTGAAGGACCTTCCTCTGGGGACCTCCTTGGAGAACAAAGGCAGTCCATGGCTTGGGTGCCTTGAAGGGGACTCCGACGAATTCAATTCTGATGCGTTAAAGCTCCATTAAGTTCAGCTTTCTTCTCGATATCCGGGCCCAGCCTGTGGAAGTTTCCCTCCCCCCAAGTCCCAGGAAAAAAAGTTGAGCACGGTTTCTTATGTGTGTGTGGGGAGTGGGGGCGAGAGTATTGGAACAGTTGACCTCCGTACTTTTTGCAGTACCTCCTGTAAATAAATTCCCTTCGCAAGGCCGTGAGCAGGGAGGCTCGCCCGGATCTCAGCACTGTAAGAGGTGGGCTCTCGTCCATTTCAAAATTGCTCGAGACGGACAAACTTGGAAGACCTCGACTTGTCAACTGTGGCAAACAGAAGCTCTGCTTTCCTCCATCTTTTGCTTTGCTAGAGCTGCGCCAGCTATCTCTGTCTTAAATAGACCCCCTTCTGCCTTCCCCCATATTTTTTTTCTCACCTGTGGCTGGATGGGTGTAACTCAAGGTGGCGAACGTATCTAATACTCCTGCCTCTTTTCCATCACAACAACCTCGTTAGGCTGAGAGAGAGTCACTCGGCCCGCTTTCATGCCAGGGACGAGACTAGAACTCACAGGCTCCTGGTTTCTAGGCTAGCACCTTAACCACTAGACTAAAAACTGACTCTCACGTGAATTCCTCTTTGGCGCTTTTTCTTTCCTGCTAAGCTTGGGGATCCTGGCCTCTTGATGATGAAAAGAGGTGGGAACATAGAAGCGGGTTTTTGCGTGTTTGTGCTCCTTCCACTTTTCAGATGCGCGCAATCTCCGCGCGCGCTTTTCCTGCCCCCCCCCCTCTCTCTCTCTCTCTCTCTCTCTCTCTCTCTCTCTCTCTCTCTCTCTCTCTCTCTCTCTCTCTCTCTCTCTCTCTCTCTCTCTCTCTCTCTCTCTCTCTCTCTCTCTCTCTCTCCCAGCCCCTCCTGCTGAATCGAAGCTCTTTTGTATCAAAGGAAGAACGCTGGGAAGCAATCATCAGATTTTTTTTTTTAATTCTTGGTCCAAACCATAAGGAGGAGCTGAAAATCCCCGCATCCAAAAATCGGCTGCTTGTAAAGCGCGGGTTGCCCAGAGGGCTCGGATTAGTTTATACACGGAGATTCCAAACAGTGTTCGGAGCGGGGAGGGGCATGGGGAAAGAAAATGGATGTGAGAGAGGGAGATTTGATTGGTTACCTCTCCGTCTTCAACTTTTCCAAGTTTCTCTCTCTCACCTGAAGCGAGCTGTACATAACATAAACACCTTTGTTTACAATGGGCCTCTTTCTACACCTTGTCTATTTCCCACTGGAAATCCAGAGTTTCTATCAATCTCTCATCACTGAACTCGGATTCGTAACTTCCTCTCCCTCCCCCCAACCGCTGGGACTAACATCGCCAGTGGCTTCCGTTCTCTTGAACCTTGAGCTGCCTTATTTCTATGAGCATCCCAAGTCAGTAGAATACAGATCGGCTGGTGCCGACTTGGAACAAGTTCCTGAAAATTGGAACCATCATATCTGGAGTTCCAAACTTCGGACAGCCACTAGGTGGCAGCAGAGAGATTACATATTGCTCATAACCTAGGGGGTTCAACAGGATTTGTAGACTTGTAGACTTGCTGGCAATGAAGAAGCATTAACTCAAAATTGGGTAGGGAATGGAAAGGGAGGGAAATAGCCCTCCAGGCATCAAATATGCAATCCTGGTTAAGAATAGTTCTTCTCTTTTAAAAGGGGTGACTCTAGAGTAAGTGGATCCAAAAATTCTTAGACCCCCAGTTTTGAAAAGCATTAACTGAGCGCAAGTATTTGGAACTGAGCAACCTCAAAATCTTGGATCTTAGATGGAAAGAAGAAGGAAAGCTTCACCATGGGAATTTTCTTTAAACCTGCTAGAAATAAGCCTACTTGCCTATTCTACTTTGCTAGATAACTACATCACTACTATGTCCTCACTTATATAGGCCAGTGTTTTCGAACTTAGATGTGTGGACTTCAGTTCTCAGAATTTCCCAGCCAGCTTTGAGAATACATCCATCCATACATCTACATTTAGTAGATTTAGAGATTTAGTTTATTATTCAATGATCCATGAAAGCACTTAGTCCTTTAGCTTTTGAAGCAGAGCAGAACCAACCCCAGTTTCATACAGAGGCAAAAAAAAAAAGTTTAGTCCTAGGTACAATTCCATATCTGCGTCCTGGCCTACTTGATGGGTCTCTGGATACCTTTGTCTATTCAGTAGCTTCTGAGGCTCTAGATCAGCATTTCCCAACCTTAGGAACTTGAAGATGCGTGGACTTCAACTCCCAGAATTCCCCAGCTATGCTGGCTGGGGAATTCTGGGAGTTGAAGTCCACGCATCTTCAAGTTCCTAAGGTTGGGAAATGCTGCTCTAGATAAAAGTCCTCAATTGCCAGCCAGTGAGTAATAGCAATTAAGCCAACATTAAGGATAATTCTCTAATCTCCACCATCTCTCATACCCGAATCCCTCCCTATACCCTTGGTGTCAAGTGGTGGAGGATCCTTTAGCAGCTGCGTGGAAGGAAGGAAGAAAAAAAAACCAACAACCCAGTCTTTTCAATAAATAAATAAGCACTATTGTGAGTTCCGTGTAATTTCCACCAGCCTCTCTCACTCTTGGGCTGACAGAATATATACCCTGAGATCTATGGGACTAAACCCCAAAACAATTGCAACTGCCTTTACTTAATGCAGCCGAGGTGGTTGGGCTATAAAAGAACAGAACGCTTCTCACACCCCCCCCCCGCAAAGTCTTTAGATCCATCTTCCGCGGAGACTCAAGCCTTCTGTTCCATTCTATTCCACCTTAGAAAGTTATTAAAAATAGCCTCCTCTGTACAGTCACAGGGGATTAAAAACGGTCCTTTCGAAACAAATGTTCCCTGTCCTAAAAGTTAGGAGGACGCGTGTGGATCATCCTGCTTCAAGTAATGCCCCACTTTTTTTTTAAGGGCCACTCTAACTTTGCCTATGATTTCCTCAGTTTCTCAAACAGCGATGAAGCCCCCCTCCCCAATGACCTATTTTATCGGTTCTTAAATGTCCCAGACCATTTATAACCTCCAGGCCGACAGGTAATGTGTGAACGTTATAGGGGTCTAATAACCTCTGCGCACATACCTCTCGTCTTACTCTTGCTGACAAATATTAACCTGCTGCCAATTTTCTTTTAAGTTGAAGAGGGGGTGGGGGTGGGGGAGAAAGAAAAGAAACATGTAATTGATGTTATCCCGAGAAAGCGCCGTCTCCACTTCCCAACCCTTCAGGTACAAGGGGGGAGCGAGCAAGAGAATCTCCCCAGACCTTAAAAAAAAATCTCGCCTTCTTGTGGGCGCTTTCCCCCCCCCCTTCTATTTTGCCTTCTTCAGGGTTAATACATCGGAAGGCGAGCTTCTCCGCCTCGACCAATCAGGACTCAGCGCTGGCAGCTATAATATAGAACTAGAGCCAGGCTCCACTCACAGGCGTTTCAGCTCCCACTAGATCCCAGGGACCCGTCTTTTATTATTTCATTTCGTTTCCACCGTCGCTTCCCCCCTTCCCGCTTCTCGCCTCGCTCCCCTCCTGCCTTCCACGCGCCACGATCCTGAACTCCGATGAGTCCCGTTATCGCAAGCGCCCTCCAAGATGCACCTGCCTTGCTAGAGATCGGGGGCTAAGGCACCGAGAGAGGAGAGGAGAGGAAAGGAAAAGAGAGGAGAAGGAGGAGGAGGAGGAGGAGGAGGAGGAGGCGGGCGGGCAGGCAGGCAGGCAGGCAGGCAGCAGGAGACAAGGAAGGGAGAAGTCAGGAGCCGAGGGAAGAGGGCAACTGCCGGGCAACAAAGGCAGCAGCGGACGCGCTCTCTGCCACTCACCCGCACTCACCCGCCCCGCGAGCCGGCAGAGCGCAGGGGGCGGCGAGGGGGGAAGCCGAAGGAGCCGCTTGTTCCGTGGACGGCATGCTGCTCCTCAGAAGAACTGGGCTCCTCCCGCTCTGCCTAGGCGCGCTTTTCCTCTCCGCCGGGCTGGCTTGCGGGCCGGGCCGGGGTTTCGGCAAGAGGAGGCACCCGAAGAAATTGACCCCTTTAGCCTACAAGCAGTTCATCCCCAACGTGGCCGAGAAGACGCTGGGCGCCAGCGGCAGATACGAGGGCAAGATCAGCCGGAACTCGGAGCGCTTTAAAGAGCTGACCCCCAATTATAATCCGGACATTATTTTTAAGGACGAGGAGAACACGGGAGCCGACCGGCTGATGACCCAGGTCAGAGACGCGCCCTTCGCCTCTTGCCGACCTGCTCGCCTTCCGGCCTGGGGAGTGGGAGCGGACTGTAAACCGGCAGCATCGCCTCCCTCCGGGGCTCTCAGCTTCCCGGGGCGTCGCCGACCCCGGTCCCCAGGAGCTGTCGGGGGAAGGGATGCGCCGGGGAGGGGGACCCCTTGGGGATAGCACCGGCAGGTCTGTTGATGCGACCTTCCGCCTCGGAGGGAGGAGGCTCCGCGTGTGGATACGGTAGCCTGGTAGTTGCAGGCAGAACTGCGCTTGGCCGCTCCCTGCCACCGAGTTGGTTAGCTGGCGGCTCTGGGCGGCTGCTTGTGTCAGTCTCCTACCCGCGCCAGTACCGATCTCCCCCGCGGGAACTCTCCCGTTCCCTTCGGGGACAGAAATCGCCCAGCTCCACTGGTCTCTCTCTACCTAACCAGTTTGTTTTAGATTAACCATCTTTCCCCGTCGCCTGGCACAAGCCGTGAGGATGGTGCTCAGAACCTGGCACCTCCCCGGGGCGATTCTGAAGTCCAAGGAGGAGGATAATTATCACAGGCGGCATCCGCCAGGCTCTCTTTGGTAACTGTGTCTGAGAGCGCATTGATCGCCTTTAAAGATGCCCACGCTTCCCCCTCCGCCCCAGACCGGTGATACCACCCGAGGGGGAAGGACGGGGAACTTAATCAGCACAGCAAACCCCGGGACGGAAGATCGCGGATTGCGAGCCCACCTCTCACGGCCTCCCCCTCCATAAACGAGGACTAAAAATAGGCGCCTAAAACTAGCATCCATTAACCGCCCACCCTCAGCCCTTCGATCTGCTTTCCAAGCGAAAAATGACCGAAAGCTGATTCGTCCAGGGAAAAGTGTGCGAATCAGACTCCGCTCCACCTCCAGAGTTCGGGCGGTCCTTCAAATTCACCACCACGCCGCCGGCCTCGGGCGACTGCCGTCGGTTGCGTCCCCTTCCAAAAATAGGTCAGCTGCCTTTCCTTCCCCGACCCCTCCCGCTATCCTGAGGCTTAAGCCCCACCTTCAGCACCAGTGAACCAGCTCAATTCCGCCCGAGTCGCCCCTGGAAGGGCGGAGGGGCGGCGGCGCATTTCTCGCCTCCTTGCTTGCGTCCCGCCCTGCCGTTCGGCGAGGAGTTCGCTTGGGGCGACGGGAAGCGCGCCCGCCCGCCATCTCCATCCGACCACCTTAAATCTCACGGGACCTGGGAAGGTTGGAAGCGCGCGCGGCGCTGAGGCGCGCGACGCGAGTTTCAAGAGCTGCCGAGGCCGCGACAGCGCTGCCTCCAGGAAAGCAAAGGCGCCCGAGAACAGAAAGCACTTGTCAAAAGGCGAGGCGAGGCGACGATGGGGCCAGCGCCACTGGGGAACCTTTAAGCTCCCAGGTGGCATTCGCGCCCTCCTGGCTTTCCTGTGGCTGCGTCCTGCCCCCGCCCCCCCCCCCGTTCTCTCTCTCTTCCCCCCCCCCATTCACTCATCTGCAAAGACGCGCGAGCCAGGTTAGCTGTGCGGCTGCAACTCAACCGCACCTCGCGTTTTCAGCTCCACTTACTCCTCTCCGATCGATCGCCAGGGCTCGGGTGTCAGCCTGGAGCCTGGCTACAGGCGGCCGGAGAGGCTGCGAGCTCCTGGCGGGGCTGGCAGTGACGCGGAAGCTCCAAGAAAAAGCGTTGCCGCGGCCGCTGCTCTGCGCGGCAAGGAGTCCTGCGCGTGCGCGCCCGCGCTTCTGCCGGCGGAGGTTGCTTTCCTTCGTGCCCCTCGACAACCTGAGAAGAGCGAGGGAAATGCACCTGGGCGGTGCTACTGTGTCCTTCTCCTGGGGAAACTGTCTGGAAGCTCCTCCAGGTGTACGGGACTTTTACGCCAGTGCTAGTCAGCTGGGGATGGTGGGAGTGTAATCTGAACGGCCTGGGAAGGAAAGGAAAAGATAGGTCTGGAAGAGGGGTAAATTTAGAACTAGTGGCCTGGAATTGTGGGGTTAAAGGTGGAGAGAAGAGAAGCAACGGAGAGGACCGGGAAGCGTAGCCCCCTCTGCCAGAAGCCTTTCCCGTTCTTCCCCTCCTCCGCCCCCCCCCCCCCCGCCCGCGCGCTTCCCGCGCGCCTTGGAGCTCCCTTGTTTGGTGGAACGAGGCACCTGCAAGGCAAGGCTCTCCACATCCCCGCTTCTCCGTGGCTGGCCTCCTTGGCAGCGTTCGCTGGCAGCCTTTGAACTTATGACCTCCCCCCAACTTCCCCTCAGACGCAACAAACACCGCGCCCCGGCCCCAGCCCCGCCACGCCAGACACGCTCCCGGGGACTTCCCATCGCGTTAGGTCTCGCCTCGCTCTTTTCCGGATTCTTGGGGCCGCCCAGGGCGGAAAAATAGCCTTCGCTCGGGAGCAAAGAGCGGGCTCCGGGGCAGACTTTGGGGACGGAGGCTGGAGGAAGGGGACCCTCGGGGAGGCTGGCTGACCCTGGGCAGAAGGCAGAAAAGGAGGCGGCGGCGGCCCTTAGCACCTGAGTTAGGAGGGAGATTGGCTAACAGAGAACGCAGCTTGGCGGCGGAAATATACCTGGGCGGCCCCGGGCCCATCGTCTCCGCCTTGACCCTTGTCTCGCGGCTGGGCCGGTCTCCCTCCTGGGGCGGGGCCGAGAGGGGAGGAGGACGCCTTTTCGGCAGAGTTCACTTTTCCAACCATCAGACGCCGCTGCTAGTTAATATTAACTGGTCGAGGGGAGGAGAAAGAGGCGAAACCCGGCAGAGCGGGAGGGGGTTTCTCCTGGCAGGTGACAGCGGCCGTCTAACCTCTCTCCTCCGACGCCCCCCCCAAGGTGCCCTACTTTGGCTAGATCTGTGGGGGACATAAGGGTGCCAGACCAGAGCTGAAATTCGTCTGGAAAAAGGTGCTCTGGGAGGAAGGCAGTACAGCCCTGAAAGTTCCTTAGCGGGTTTCGGGGCTTGAGGGGCGGGGGGGGGGCAGGGCGGAGAGTCCCGCTCAATCAAGGGGACGGAGGCCGCACCCGATGGGATTTATTCCCGAAGAGACACCCCACTCCTTCTCAGCAAAGGGGGAGAGAAAGCGCCAAGCGCCGTTGCAAAACGGCACCCTGGAAAAGGCAGGAGTAGCCTGCGTGATCCCGGACTTGTGTAGAAGGTCAGTTTAGATCCCATAACTCGGCCCTTTTCTGCCCGAGCCATCCTGCAAAGAAAGGATCGGGCAGGTAAGATGTCCTGGAGAAGCGATGGAAGCCAAAGGAGCTCAGTGTTGCCGTCCTTGCGGGTGCGGATTTTGATACCCATAAGACGGCTCTGTAGATCTTTCCTTCCTCTCTCCTCGCCGGCGGAAGTTCCCTCCGTGAGCCCAAGAATCCCGATCTGCTGAGCTTCATGGCTTTTCCTCCAGTCCAGCCGCGCGCCTTGGGCAACCGGCGTCGGATTCTTCGTAGCCCCAGACATTTCGGCTCTTTGGACGCTCACGGAAGAAGCGCAGGTATGGGGGGGTCAGTTTCTGCTGTCTAGTTCCACCCGCTCGGCAGAGATCCGGGATCTGCTGTTGGTGCGGTGAAGGGATAGGAAAACCCACTCGTGTTTCCGCTTACCTGCCCACGTATTCACCTTCCCAGCAGCAGCCTTCTGACATAAAGGTGATGGTTATAACTTAAATCTCCCCCTGCCCCGCTCCCAAAAGACCTCACTCTTAAAACAGCTGTAGGCAGCAGAGATTTCTAAAACTTTAGAGGCATCTATCTTTGCCAGCCTTCATTCCATAAGATGGCAACTACAAGTTCCAGAATGGCCAGGCGTTTGGAAGTTGTAGAACGCACACTTCTGCAAGAAAGAGCAGAGTGGGGTAAGGGTGGCCTATGTGTGGGCTAGACCATTTCTCCTCTTTTGCAATGCAATCCCACTGGTGTTTATACCAAAGTAAATCCCACTGAGTTGTGTGGGGCTAAACTTCACACTGAAGAAAATATATAAGAGGCAAGAAAAGGGCTGCCAAATTCATTCCCTTAAAGGGAATGTTGAAAATGTGACTCTGGTAAAAAAAAATTCCTTACTGGTTAATACTTTTTGCTGTAGAGGTGAAATGGCAAAAGGTATTCCTGGGAGAAAGTCCAAAAAATTGTCCAGTGTCATTATCCTCTGGAAAGGTTTGTTCTGTCACTGCTACAATCTTAGAGACCTATTTGTGTTTCTTTGTCCCTAGCTTTAAAAGTGAGATGAGACGAATTCATGGAGTTCTAGATAAATGAACATTAATTCGGAAAGGCTGGTTTACTTTCAGAGGCCACTTGCTTAGAAATCTGTCTTGCTTAAAAAATTTTAAGGGTGGCCTTTGTGGAGAAAATGCTAGGAGATTACCAGGGGATCCACCAAAGTCCTCCTTGCTTCCTTCTTTATTGAATCCAGAATCAGTGGGAATTTAGGGCCAACTTGCAAATGACTTTGGTTTCTAGGGTCATGGAATCCTGATACAGTCCCTAGCTACAGATTGCAGGAGCTCAAACAAGGATTAATAAGGCCAGGCTGGAGGAAAAAATGAAGAATCTCTTTATCTAAAGGCTCTATTGACAAATAATAATTAATGAATTGTATACTGGGGAAAGTCAATCCTGAATGGATGAGATTCACAAGAACCTAAGAGCAAATATCAGGCTGGTGTTAGACCAGCAAAATTTTAAGTAGGAAAACTGTTCCTGAATTATATTTTCCTCAGATTATAAACAGGTTGATCAGAACCATTTTGGTGTATTGGTTAAGGCACTGTGATAGAAAATAGAAGGTCATGAGTTCCAGTCTTGCCTTACTGTATGAAGCAAGCCTGGTGACCCAAGGCCAGTCACTTTCTCTCAGCCCTAGGAAAGAGGGAATGGCAAACCATTTTTTAAAAAACCTTGCCAAGAAAACTGAAGGGTCTTGCCCAGAAATCAGACAAAAAAGGTTGTGTGTGAGAGTGTATGTGTGTGGTAGGGATGTGTGTGTGTGTGTGTTTGCTTGCTAAAGTGAGAGAAACTTCATTCAGGTACAAAACTTAAGTATTTAGCCTAGTCTTATTTTTCTGTGTATACAAATAACACGTGTTTATCTAGATCCATATGTTTCCATAGCTTGAAGCAGCAGAGTCCAACTTTTGCAATCTCCAGATTTGGCCAATTTTTTTTCTCTTTGGTGCTTTTATAAAGCAAAATAGAATGCCTTGAGCTGCTGCAGGATGTAAGAAGATACATTGTCTTCTTCCCTTTCATTTATCTTAAGATGATTCCTGGATGGAAATCACCCAAGAATAGGAAATGTGAAGCTAAATCTGAAAACCTAAATTTAGGGAGTAAGCCCCATTGGTCACAGAAGTGGATTTACTTCTCAGTCTAGGGAAGTTTTATCTTACTAAATTGCATATTTTCATAGAAAATTAAGTTGGTCTATATCTGTTAATTGCATTAAATGAAATGGAGTTTATTTATGTATTTATCAACCTTGCACGTTGCCCAACTCACTGTAGGACTCCTGAAGATCCAAGTCTATTCTATTAATCCACTTTGGGGATTTAGACCATTCAACCATCAAACTAATCAAGTTGCCTGATTTAGCAAAATAGCTTACTGCCCCCAATTCATGCTAAAACTAACCAAGTTAGGCTTGCTTGTGAATGTAACTACTAAACCATTATCCTTAAAAGTGTTTGGCAAATCCAGTCAATGCCAAACAGCCTTTCATTTATCTAGGAAGGAAAGTGGTTCAGTGGATGTTCCTCCATTCAGTAATCATTTTTCACCAAGGAAGTAGGACTTCCAACCACAATTCAGGTCCTAACAGGGGAAAGGACTCTTGATTCTAGCCAGTTCTTCAACAAGCCCACTAAAATCAGTGTTAACTGTAGGAAACTTAGGTCTCCAAACTAAGCTATCAATGGTTCTGCTCTAATCCTGTCAAGGTCCAATCAACCTCTGTCTCCTAAAATACTTAGTATATTATTTATTTAATTTATTGGCTGCTCAACTCCAGTGGGCTCTGGACAATATAAAAAAAACTAAATATTTTCTAGTCCATTTAGAGGTTCTATTGCTGCCACAGGACACATAATGGCCTTGGATTGTCTTCTGGCCTCTTCTCAGCTAAGCTGGACAGAAGATTTGGTAACTGGTAAAGTTGGAGTTCTGTCAAACTGACTTCAGAAAGCAGGTTGGCCAGAGATGTTTGTGGACTGCTGCGTCCAGTTTTTGACTGGAATGGGAGAGTCATTCCTGGAACTGTGTTTCCCTTTGCTCCCCTCCTTCTGCTCACATGGCAGGAGTTTCTTCAAGGTCCAACTTTGGGTCTTAGGATGAAGGTCCACTCCAGGACAATAGATGGGGTGGCAGATCAAGATTGAGCACCATGGAAGCAGATCTTTCAGATCTGGCTTCCCTCATGTGGAAGCACAGCTTATTCAAGAGCCTCCATCATCTCAGCCAGTAGAGCTCGGTGGCTGGGTAGGAGGTGGGGGTGGGTGGGGGTGAGTGCTTTGTAGAGCAGCTTACAGAAGGTGCCCCAGGGGAGACGGTTGCTCCAGTTCCTTCCAGAGTTTGTCTACCTCATCCTGGGTTAACAGCACTCTCCCTCTAGCCATCGCCCACCTAGCCACTTTTTTGCACCCATCCTTAGTAAGAGGGTAAAAATGCATAGGAAGTTCTACTCAAATCTCACAAGTCAGCAAGTTATCTAAAGCAGTGTTTTTTTTCCAACTTGGCAACTTTAAGACATGTGGACATAAAGCTCCCAGAATTTCCCAGCTAGTCCACACCTCTTAAAGGTGCCAGGTTTGGAAAAAGCTGCTCTTAAAAAAAAGGCTTCTGGCTCTGGGGCAGCTTACCAGCCTTAGGATGCTCAGACTTGGGCAAAAGATCAGCTGCCTGCCAGGCCTCCACCTTTGTCTGCTTACAGGTGGGAGGCATCCCCTGTGGCTAACTTAAGAACCCCTTAAACAAAGGGGAAATAAATTATTCAGTTAGTAACACTCAGATCACTCAGGAGAAAGTCAGGGCCACCAGATCTGGACTGTAAAGCTCTTGAGATGACCCATCTGGTTACCATCCAGAGCTAGAAGCCCTCCAAAGGGTCTCCCGTCCCCCCACTTTGGGTTCATTCGAATATCTCAGCTGGGAGGGAAACCCGGGTCTTCTGGCCACACAATTCTGTTCGCCGTGCCGGGATCGCTTGGCCACAGGGGAGCTGCGGGGGAGGGGGGGCGGGGAGAGGAAGCACCGCGGGTCTGGCTCCCGCTGTGGGGCTTGGCTTCCCCTGCCCTGCTGTGACAACCCCCACCCCACTGTGCCGCCAGTTGTTCTGACTCCCCCCGCCACGCTCGCCTCTTCTCTGCTTGCTCCCGGCAGCGCTGCAAAGACAAGCTGAACGCGCTGGCCATCTCCGTCATGAACCAGTGGCCGGGCGTCAAGCTGCGCGTCACGGAGGGCTGGGACGAGGACGGCCACCACTCTGAGGAGTCGCTGCACTACGAGGGCCGCGCAGTGGACATCACCACCTCGGATCGAGACCGCAGCAAGTACGGCATGCTGGCGCGCCTGGCCGTCGAGGCCGGCTTCGACTGGGTGTACTATGAGTCCAAGGCGCACATCCATTGCTCTGTCAAGGCCGGTAAGCCGCGGGCGAGAGGGGGCCACGCTCCCAGGCGGGGCGGGTCTGCTAAGCTTGGCCAGGGTGCAGGGAACCCGAGAAATGGTAAAAAAAAAAAAAAAAACAACAAGCAAGGACACCCTAGCAGGACGAGGCGCATCCTCGGGTCTCTCCATTCTCGAGGGAGAAACTGAGATCTTTCTTAAAATTGCAGAAGGGGCAAGTAGAAAAGTGGTAGTAACACCTTCTGCGAAAGAACAGGGCATTCCAGTTCATGCTAAAGGGGTCTCAGGGGACCTGCCAGAGATTTGATGCTGCTAGTTGGAAGCAACACAATGCTTTGGCTGAGTTTCCCATTTATTTAGCATCCAGAAGGTGTTAGTTGTGAGATGAAAAGCGTGGCTCCTGTGTTTCACCAATCCGACTAGATCCACCCCCAAGGGTGAAAATGCTGGATTTGGGAGGACAAGGTTCAGCCCATCCCCCTCCCTAGTTGCTCCCTGGGTGACCTTGACCAAGGGCGTGCTCTCTTTCTCTCCCCCTCTCCCTAATCTACCTCACAGGATTGTCTTGGGAAAAAGCAGAAGAATGGAATGTGTATTATGTATGCCAGTTTGAGTTCTTGTATGAAAAATGGGATATGAAAATCACAGCAGCGTTTTTTTTAAACTCTGGCTACTGGAAGATGAGAATTCCCAGAATTCAACTCCCAGAATTCTGAGAGACCACCCATCTTCAAGGTGCCAAGTTTGGGGGGGGGGAACGTTGAAATAAATGAACTTTTTCTTTAGTTACTCCTTTACATACTATCAGACATTGTCTGGAAAGCTCCAATTAGTCAAGAAGGAGATGGGAAGGAGAGTGGGAAATGTCGGGGACCTTGTCCGAGTTACTGGGGGCCTGCCGGCCTTGAGAGACAGAAAACCTTTACTGCGTCTCAGAGGGCTATGAAAAATGTCGGGGACCGAATAGTCTTCAGGAAGGCCAGGGATTGAAGTTTAGTGACTGGCTGCTTCTAACCCTTTCGCCCAATCCCCGCATCCTCAGACGAAGGGACTTTGGGGCGTTCTGGTCCCCCTCCCTCCGCTAAGCGCAAAGAGCCCCGCCCACTCTTTTCGCGAGTGGATGAGAACGCGAGAAACCGTCTCGCCTATCCAGCGCAGGGCGGTTCCGCGCCCAGCGCTTTGTTCCCGACGAAGGTCGGCCAGCGTCTGCTCTTCCCCCAAGTGGGAGGCTTCAGTTATTTTTGCTGGAGCATCCTAGACTGGGATAGACCCGTGTTCGAGCTTCTCTTGCAATTGCCTTGGCCGCGGGTGGGAACGAGGGAAGCTGCTGGCTGGGACTTTGTGACCACCCTTGTTAGGCAGAGACTAGATAAAATTCCTAGCCGTCGGCAAGGCAGGGCTACTCGGCGAAGAGCTGAAGGAAGGAAGCGGGCATCGGGCATCCCCCGACGCCGTTCCCACGCCACTTAACCTCTTCAGAATGGAGCTGAGACCCTTGAACTCCAGGTCTTCCCGGGCCCTTAGCCAATCAGCCACAACTCAGTTTGTCAGAGCCAAACCATCCCAAGCAGGCGGGGTGAGTTGTTGTCCCCACTCCCAAGTGCGCCCCCCCATTCCAGAGATATCCGGGAAGCCCCTCGTTCTGGTTCCTTTTGGAAATCGCAGGGCGACCCGTTTTCTTGCTTCCAACCAAAGCCCTACCAGCTCTTCCTACACACACACACACAGAGAGAGAGAGAGAGAGAGGGGGAGGGGGGAGGGAGGGAGGGAGGGCAGAGGGTTCCTCCTTTTGCAGCCTCAGCTCCAAAGTCACGTGGGGACAATTTAAACCAAAATGAAATGGTCAGCTTAAGCCAGCAGCAGGAGGAGGAGGAGGTGGAAGGCGGCGGTGGTGTCCACGCGGTAGGGAGGAAGGAGGTTTTGGAGTGATTCGAGCTCATTCACCCCGCGTAACGTTACGCGCACTGAAGCCGTGCTAGGAAATCTATGCGGATCCCGCTCACCGCTTTAGACACCAAGTTGGGGGCTTGGATTCGCATGGCTGAGCTCTGACCCTTTGGATCATACCCTGACTCGGATCCAGAGCGTGCAGGCGGCCTGGAAGGAACTTTGTTCGTTCGTATGTCCCATCACGGATTGGGACTTTTGCCGAAACTATCAGCTCCCCCCCCCCTCCATTTCAGGATGCCAGCTTAGGGATGGGAAAGAGCGAAGGGAAGCAGACACATTTCTCGCTTCTCCGCCGGCCCTGTGGCTTCCGAACCGCTTTAATCCGGCGTTGATATTTCAGTGGGGTAATAAAACAACCTGCCGTCGCCGAGAAACCTGCGCTTTTTAAAAAGTTCAGCCTCCGCTGTCAGTATTCCTTCGTGCTTCGAGCGCCCCTTGCTGGTCCAGTTGAGAAAGGCAGACTCGGGGCGCGTGTTGCTTGCCCGCCTTCTGCACAAATTGTCGCTTTCAAGCAAAACAGTTAACAGTAATGTGTGTGTGTGTGTGTGTGTGTGTGGCAGAGACGCTTTCTTGTTTTGCTGCTTCTCCTCCTTTGTTGACTGGCGCTTAAAGAAAGCACCCTGAAAGTGCCAAGAAACACGCAATCGAGATGAAAAAATAATTAACTGTCTCTAAATATATCGACTGATGTGAGAAGTAGCAAAGGAATTAAGAGAACCAGCGTGATTTGGGAAGAAATCCATTCAAGGCAGTGGGTCATTACAGGACTCGATTCCCCAAGTAGATTTCCTAAAAAGTAACTTTTTTTCTCAGTCTGTGGGGTCCTTTATAATTATTTTTCATTGGAGATTGACTTTTTGCTCAAGTCAAAGACCCAATTTTTATTTTTGCAAGGCATAGGCCAAAATCCCTGATGCAAATTTTAAAATAATGTGAGCTATAATCCCAACCATGTGAGGATACCATAGACTTTATATTTTCAGTTTGGAAAGTGTAATGTCCCAGACGGTTAGCTTGCAATAGAATTAGAGAAGTCACTTCTCTCTTTTAAAGTCCAACATCAGCGACCACAGTGATTATTTCTATGGCTGATGAGTCAGAAGGCAGGAACAGAAGATCATTGGATTTTTATTTTTATTTTTTGTAAAACAGCTTACTAAGTAAAAAAAAAGTGAAGTGGTCTTGATGTCTTAACTTTGACAGGAATATTTGATCCCTTTCCTTTGATTTTCTTGGCCCTTTCTTTGCCTCGCCTCTGGGAGATCAGAGCCCTGGATATGTGCAGTGCAGTTCATACCACAGTTACTCCTCAACTTACAACAGTTCGTTTAGTGACCATTTGAAGTCACAACAGTACTGAAAAAAGTGACTTATGACTATTTTTCACACTTATGACTATTGTGGCATCCCTGTGGTTATGTGATTTACATTCATATGTTTGACAACTGGCTCATATTTATGACGGTCGCAGTGTCCTGGGGTCATGTGATCCCCTTTTGCAACCTTCTGACAAGCAAAGTCAATGGGGAAGGCAGATTCGCTTAACGACCGTGTTACTAATTTAACAATTGCAGTGATTCACTTAACAAATGTGGCAAGAAAAGTCGTGAAATGGGGCAAAACTCACTTAACAAATTTCTCACATTGCAACATAAATTTTGGGCTCAATTGTGGTTGTAAATTGAGGACTACCTGTATCCTATCCTATCCTGTCCTATCCTGTCCCATCCCATCCCATCCCGTCCCATCCCGTCCCATCCCATCCCATCCTATCCTATCTGAACCAGGTTGCTGTCATTTTGTTGTAGGCAATGTTGCCTTCTCAAAATTAAGATTCATCTTGTTGCCCTCTTAGTTTCTGGATCCAGATTCAGCCATGTTGCGCTAGCCCTGGCATATTGGGATTTTTATTTAATATTTATTTTGTGGCTTTAAGTCAGTGTTGTCTCCTGACATGTCTCTTCGCTTTTCTCAGCAATGTTTTTCAGAAGTGGTTGGCCATTGCCTATTTCCCAGGACACACACAGAGGGACTGGCTCAAAGCCACCCAGTTGGCATTGTGCTTAAGGCAGGACTAGAACGCATGGCATTCCTTCCAGCCTGCTATCTTAACCCCTACAGTACACCAGTGATCCAAACCACAAAGTGAAGGGTGGAGGCTCCATCACTTCTTTGATCCAGGGAGCCAATGTTGAACCTAGGACAAATGTGAACTCTGCAGGCAGAATCTGACCTATATTCATGTGGGTGCATGTATATATGTGGGTTTGGAGTTTTGTTTTTGTTTTGCAAGCAGAGATCTGGAACATAAGCTAGAAGGCAAAATCTTGCTTCTGCTCGGCTTTCTGTTTGTGATTGTTCTGGAGGGCAGTCCTAGACAGGGATGGTCCTCACCTACCTTGTCGTGTTCTATCTATAATGCTTCAAATGTTCTACCCTCTTCCTATAAACCTGTAGAAAACCAGAGTCGTAGCA
Source organism: Vipera ursinii (assembly GCF_947247035.1). NCBI lineage: Eukaryota > Metazoa > Chordata > Lepidosauria > Squamata > Viperidae > Vipera > Vipera ursinii. Next base: position 120,147,045 of record NC_139517.1, read on the forward strand.
ATTAAAACCATAATCATCGCTGCAGTAGTACACGTGAGGGCCAGAGTATTTCCTATCTCCTAGTTTGTTTGTTTAAGCAATTCCTGGGTTATAACAACTTTCTGCAGCCTGTGGCCCTCCGGAAGCATTACAATGAAGATGTTAGGAGGTATGGCCCAAAATCTCTGGAGGGTAGAAAGAAGAAGCCTGGACTGGGAACAGGAGGAAGAAACAAATCAGATTAAAAAAAGAAAGGAGGAAATGCATTCAGACCTGCAAGACTTTGTTACTATAGATTTATAGTAAGAGTAGTGCTGACCAACATGACACTGGATTTCTAGTCTGATCTGTCTCGAAGGGATGATTAAGGCTATCAATAAGGATTAATAAGATAATCAAAGGCCTGGAAACTAAAAGATAGGAAGAACAGCTGCAGGAACTGGGTATGGCTAGTCTAAAGAAAAGAAGAAATAGGGGTGACATGATAGCAGTCTTCCAGGATTTGAGGCGCTGCCACAAAGAAGAGGGAGTCAAGCTATTCTCCGAAGCACCAGAGGGCAGAACAAGAAACAAGGGTTGGAAACTAACCAAAGAGAGAAGCAACCTGGAATTAAGGAGAAACTTCCTAACAGTGAGAACAATTAACCAGAGGAACAGCCTGCCTTTCAGAAGTCGTGGGTGCTCCAACACTGGAGGTTTTTAAGAAGAGACTGGACAGCCACTTAAGAATCTCCCAGCTCTATTCTGATTGATTGATGGTTAAGAGGCCCTGAGGTTGGTGACTGTGACTTTGATTTATCACAGTACCTTTCTCAGGTGGCCACGATTACCTTCATGCCAACCATATGGCCCAGACAAGCTAAACGGATTCCATTCCCACCACCCACCCAACCCCATCAAGTGCAATTTGATGGATTCCAAAGCGGTGTGTGTGTGTGGGGGGGGGGGAAATCGGCTTTTAAGGCCAAATCTGTGCATTAACAGGCAGTGCACGCTTGGGGTGTTTGGGAAGGAAGGGAACAAGTCACTCAAGGTCATGTGACAGTACAAGAGAGATTTCCTGAGAGGGTGCATTGAAAATGCCTCTTCCAGCTGATTTTGAAGGGCCAGGCTCTGGGTTCATGACTGAGAATCTGATGAGAAGATTAAAGAGCAAAGGGTTCCAGGGAGGGGGGGGGCGTGTTTCTTTCAGAGACTATTTCTATTTGCAGAAGGTATCATCCTGGAGGTTGGAATGCAAAGGAGGCGATTACCCCCATTCTGGCCCTGAATAGATGGGGCTGGGGGGGGAGAGAGGAGAGGAGGACAGGAGCTGCAAAAGGGATAGGGATAATGGGGTGGGGGTGGGGGTGGGGTGCCAGGAGGGCTATTAAGAGTCCACCCCTCTATTTCAAATTCAAATACACATCTTGAGTGTTTTGGAAAAGTGTCCTGCTCTGTGCAAATAGGCCTTGGAGGATTTGGTGGGTGAGTGTATGTCTGTGTGAATGGGTCTCAAAAAGTCCCCCTGCACCTGAACAAACAGGGGGTGGGTGGGTGGGTGGGGGTAGGGTGTAGACTTGGAAGCATCTCCTCTCTTTTAAGAGAGCCTCCCTTTATTACCCAGATCAGAATGACAGTGCCGATTCTTCATTGGATTTTAATTATAGAGAAGAGTCTGTTTAACAGAGCGAGATTTTCACACCTCCGCTGGTTAGCTGGCATGTTTGCTGAGCTGCTACTCCACTAGACCCATTCATCAACACCCCAAGTATGCAAACAAAGCCTAGCCTGCAGTTACGCTAGTGCTTGAGGTGGGAAAGAGGTTGCATGAAGGTATTGCTTGCTTCAACAGAAAGGACACCTCCGTTGTTCATGGGTGGCTTTGCCGTTTTCTGCTCTGGCCAAGATTTCTGGGTAGTTCATTCCTCACCCATCCCAAAGGGAAGTGACAAAAGTAGTTGGTTAATCAAATCTATCTTTTCCTCTTTTCTTGTTGCTCTTCTTGAGACCAGTAGGAGAAGACATTCTTGGGGTTGGTCTCAAGGCTCAGCTTGAGGTGGGACAATCAGATCTCCAGGACTTCTTGTCTGTTCTGCTTTTAGAGGGAAATGGGATCTGAAAATAGTCCACCCAATAATTAATAGAGAACTATAGAGGGAGGAAGGAGAGAAAGTGAAGATCAATTGTGACCTAATTACCTTAGTTGTCCAAAAAAGCAGAGAGGAGGAGAACATTTTGGTTTAATTACAATCAAGCAAACAAACTGACTGCCCTTTGGCCATAGCAATTTATCTGTTTGAAGATCTCTTGCTGGCTGGGCATGGTAACTAGGCAAGCCTAGCAGAAAAATTCAGTTCTGGCCTCATAATATCCCTTTTGAAAGAGACAGCAAGGGAAAATTGCAATCATAGTTCTGTTGCTGATATTTGCCAGCCCTGTGAAGACTCCTTGGTTATGTGACAAACCAGCCAGCTGTTTATTAAATTAGCATCTTGTGTGAAACTAGCTATAGGCTTAGTTTACAGTATAAACAGGAGTGTCACGAAACACATAGAAAATTGGCAGAACTTCAATTCAACTTTGTGGTCACCATCTTGACTTCTTTTTTTAAACAATACTTGGTAGATGTTCCTGACCATATCACTTAAAACCATGTTGAGCAAATCATGGTACATTTATCCTGTTGTAAATATGACTTGCAGACACAATCACTTAGAAGATTTCAGTGCCCTCCTGGCTAGCCACAATTTATCTCTAATGTCTGTTTGTGCCTTTGAGTCACTGTTGACTTTTGGCAGTTGCATGGACAAGTTCCTGCAAGCTTCTTGGCAAACTTTTAGAAGTGATTTGCCATTGCTTCCTTTCAAAGGCAGAGAGGTGACCCAGCTAGCTATGCCTAAGCTGGGTCTAGAAGTCATATCGCCTGGTTTCCAATCTGTTACCTTAACCGCTATGCCAAAGTGGCTCAAATCTAATATTACATCAGTTTAAATGTAAAGGAGATGTCTTCATATTTTATAAATCAGGATGAGTTAGATAGATAGGCTTTCCCAACTAGTATCTTATATCTCCTCCAGAAAATTCTCAACTTGGAGGAGACAATGGAACGTACCCAGCTCAAACCTTTGCTTAGTGTGAGGCCACCCAGATGTATAATATTTACTTCAATAAAACCAGTGTTAGATAAGCAGCCCTACTTGTTGGGGCCATTGGTTCTACTGCCAAGCTCTTACTGTGAAGTATTTTTTTTTCTAACATTCAGTCAGAAATGCCTTCTTTTAACCGTTTTTCCATGAGTTCCATATTTTTTTTTAAATTAATTGAGAGCGTGCAAAATTCTGTGCTTGTGAATTCAGAGATTCCAGTAACTTCAGGCAATTTATCTGGAGTCTGGAATAACATGTCTACAAATTAAAAGTTAAACATTAACAACAACAACACCTACGATAATAATAATAGCAGTATGCTAAATTTAGTACATATGCTGTCCAACTCCCACTGACTCTGGAAGTTTACAAATTCTGAAAAACATTTTTAAAAAGGAAACAACAACAAAGCAAAAAAGTGAGATGGTAGAAATGTCAAAAACAGATAAGAAAAAGGGTTTCAAGGCCTACATTAACACATAATGTCCCTGTGGAATATACTTATGGATGGTTTTCCAATTGTATGGAGTCCTCTAAGTAACTCCCCATCACAAAAAAATAAAGAATGGTCTCTTTTAGCAATATCCATTCCTTAAAGCAAGCCAAAACAACCTTAAATCAATTAGAAGTCAGCAAAGGCTTAACAAAATAGTGTTGCTAGGTTAACTTAAAAGTGGAGTTGCATTGTTGTGTTCCAATGTGTAGTCTTAACACAGTACATAAGTGAGTGACCATTGTGTTAAGCCATAATATAATATTTTTATATCTTTGGGTATATCATGTTATTGAACAAAGCAAAATTGTTAATCTGAGTTATGTATTTTCTGCAAGTCAAATGCTTAGTAATATGATCTCTCTTGAAAGCAGTCCCTAGCTCAGAATGCTACTACATAATTACATAATAAACTTAATATAGTTTATCTTCAGCCTCTCTTTTGATGATGAGATCTACAGGAGAATTTCTGATGGAGGCATTGAATTAAGGTTAGAGCAGGGTTAGGCAACCTTGGCTCTTTTATGACCCGTGGACTTCAACTCCCAGAATTCCTGAGACAGCATGGCTGTCTCAGGAGTTCTGGGAGTTGAAGTCCACGAGTCATAAAAGAGCCAAGGTTGCCTACCCCTGGGCTAGGGGAAACCTAGGTTGAAGTCCACCTTCAATCAAAATTTACTGGGTAACTTTGAGTCAATCATCTAATTTCCACCTTTGTTGCTCCTGGGATAAAAAGAAAAAAAGAAGAGAATTTCTGGTTAATACATAATAGATTATGGGTATACAAAGAGTGGAAGAGGTAATCTTTTAGGTATCATAGTCTGAACCAATTAGGGCTAAAAGTCAAAAGAAGCATCTTAGGAAGTTTGAGTAATCCAATAGCAGCTCCATGCAGAGATCCATCTGGTATCCATAGTACTTCTGAACTTACAACGACAATTGGAAGTGAAACTTCCATCGCTAAAGGGTGCAGTCATTAAGTAAATTATGCCTGGTTTTATGACGTTTTTTGCTGTGTTTGTTAAGTAGATCTGGCTTCCCCCATTAACTATTGGAAATGGCCGCAAATGGAGATCATGTGACCCTGGGACATTGCAACTGTTGTAAATATGTGCCAGTTGAATTCTGATTTCTGATCACATGACCACAGGCTTGAAGCAACAGTTGTAAGTTTGAGGACTGGTTGTAAGTAATTTTTGTCAATGCATCACTAAACAAATGGTCATAAGTCAAACACTAGCTGTACTGGTTAACATACTGCAGGTAGCAAATCAAGACCAGATGACCACCAGATGGCATCAAAGAAGTATAGAAACCTTCTTTGCTGCCATCTAATGGATGCTGAAATTTTTGCAAATCAGGTCTGATAATCCTACACAGGACAATACAGTAAAGGAGGTATGAATTTCTGTGAACAAATCTATCTTGCCTAATAGGGTGCAACTGGTTTCCAAAAGGACTATTGAACAAAAATATTGCTGTCCAGAAACAGTTGTTGGATTGCTAGGACCAGGGCTGAATTTAAAAATACTCCCAAGTTCAGAATTTCCTCTTTAAAATTTCTGTAGAACAAGTTGTCCTTCCCATCCTAGATGCCCAGCTTTCTGACCAAGAGAGTCCATTTTATCTGACTTGAACCTTATCCAATCCCTGTTTGCACTCTGTTCACAGTACACAACCATTAGGATCAGAAACTGCCATAAAAACAACAATTATATCATTTAAACCCAACTAAGCGGTGGCTCAGTGGGTTAGGACGCTGAGCTTGTCGATCGGAAGGTCGGCAGTTTGGCGGGTCGAATCCCGAGTGCCGCGTAGCAGAGTGAGCACCTGTTACTCGTCCCAGCTTCTGCCCACCTAGCAGTTCAAGAGCACGTAAAAATGCAAGTAGAAAAATAGGGACCACTACGGTGGGAAGGTAACAGCGTTCCGTGCGCCTTTGGCGTCTAGTCATGCTGGCCACATGACCACGGAGATGTCCTCGGACAAGCGCTGGCTCTTCGGCTTTGAAACGGAGATGAGCACTGGCCCTTAGAGTCGGAAATGACTAGCATGCATGTGCGGGGGAACCTTTACCTTTACCTTTAAGCCATAAAGCCATTACAGCACCATTTAGCTGTCAATAAAACTATGTAAATAACAAGAGTAAAAATCAATAGGGCCATAAACATCTTTCAAAAACACATTCATCTCTTTATGCCTGCCCCAAAACTTATAAAAAGAAGTTCCTGTGTGGAAGAGAAATTGACAGACTAGATACTAGTGAATAAGTCCAATTTTTTCCACTTATCTTTTTGATTGACCTCACTATGGGGTTAGGAAAGAACTTCCCATATCTTAAAACTCAAAGAAGGCAGAGTAACCTTACTTTAAATAGTCTAGCTGAGCCTCTGTGTTTATTCATAAATAACACTATTGAGTTCAGTGAGGCTTACTCTAAAAGAAATATAAACAGATATAGTTAGCAAGACAGTAAAAAAAGCTGAAATGCTTTGTAGGTTTAAAATCTCACAGAACACAATAGGATTTTTTTCTAAGCAAAAATGGAGCACTACAGATAAATGTTAACTGTTCTATTTGACTCTAGGGCCAGTGGAGGAGAAAGTTGTCAAAATCAAAATTGTCATTCATGTCCCACCTTTTTCAAAGATGCAAAAAGAGCAGAGCTTGTATTGCAATAGTCTGTGAACCGTTTTGCTGTTTTGAAACACAGATGCACTATAGATATCGCTAACAGGGCAATTAACAAGTTTTACTATATATTATAAAGTAGGATTAGCTGGCCTCTGGTTTATGCAAATTGTTGAGTTCTATCTCCCACTATCAGTCATTGCTGGTCATTCTTGTTAGGATTGTCACCCATTATGGCTGAACAGTATGTAAAATGGGTCTGGTGATTGGTCTCAAAAGATGCTAAGTGAACTCCAACTAATTGCTCACCACAAGCTCAGATTGTTTACGATGTACATTAATTATGAGAATAGGCTTTTGTTAATGTAATTCACTCAGAAACTAGTATTTTAAGCCAGGGGTCCTCAACCGTGGAAACTTTAAAACTTGTGGAATTCTGGGAATTGAAGTCCACAAGTCTTAAAGTTGCCAAGATTGAGGATCTCTGCTTTAAGCCATTTCTTGCTGAAACTAATACACAGCCTTAGTTACTTCCATGAATTAGTCTATTTGTCACTTAAAACCATCTGTGTTCCTGGCTATCACAGGATTTATAAAACTTCTTATAAAAAGAAGTTCCTGTGTGGAAGAGAAACTGGCACACTGGGTACTAGTGAATAAGTCCTATTTTTTTCCACCTATCTTTTTGATTGAGCTCACTATTGGATACGAAAGAATCCCCCCATATCTGGGCAGGTTGAGGAATCCACAAGTTGACTCTGTATTGTGGGAATAATTACCTTGCTTTGTTGATCTGAATATTTAACCATTTGCTTCATTGGATGATGATCCTTCGGGATCCAGAGTAGGGGGGATTTTCTCTTTATGCCAATCACATCTTGATAATACCAGTGCTTCTATAAGTTTGCTGCATTGATACTGGACACATCTAATTATACATATAAAACATGTTCTGTGTGCATTTTGTGGAATGGATCCTAGGTGTGTTTATTTTAAAAGCCAGAAGCAGTAGCCACTTCTCTGAAACTATTTTCAAAGAAGGAGCAATTCTACTTCACACAATTTAAAATATTAAGTTCCTTTCCTCTTATTTATAATAGCACAGATCAGAAGTTGAATAGAAAGCAAGTGAATTGCTGCTATCCGAGAGAAATCTTTGCATGTATCATTGAAAGGAGATTTTTTTTAAATATATGCACATATTATATCCTGTTTGTGCCCTTCCCAGGAACATCTGCAGAAATCTCTGGTTCTAGATTGGTTTTTGGTCTAGTGCAGCTGAACCTGTTTTATATTCTGATTACTTAGAAGTACAAGTCTGAACAAAGAGAATCATGAAAATAGTGACGATTTTAGACTATATATTGCTCAGGAATGATTTAGAGAGGACAAGAGTGGTGGCTGTCTCTGGAATGTATGGAATCAATCTCTCTCTCTCTCTCTCTCTCTCTCTCTCTCTCTCTCTCTCTCTCTCTCTCTCTCTCTCTGTGTGTGTGTGTGTGTGTGTGTGCGTGTATCTTTACCTGACAGTTACGAATAACCCCGTGTGTGTTTGTTGATACCATATATTGATAGAAGAGACTAGGACAGCCATCACGTGCTCCTTCCAAGAATAAAATAGCCAAGGCTTTTTAAATTGAGATTTTTTTTATTTTATTTTTAATCCCATTTATATCCCGCCCTTCTCTGAAGACTCAGGGCGGCTTACAATCTAAGCACAATCAATGTGCTTAGCAATAGCCTTCATTTTATGTATATGCCTGCTTATTAGGGCTTTCGCCCCCCCCCAAGCGGCATTATTACAAAGTCAGCTTATTGCCCCCAACAATCTGGGTCCTCATTTTACCTACCTTGGAAGGATGCAAGGCTGAGTCAACCTTGAGCCTGGTGGGATGCAAACCTGCACTAATGGCAGGCAGCTGGTGTTACTTAAGGAGGCATTAGCCCACTGCTCCACCAAGGCTCTTTTTAAGATAAAGATTTGGGTTTACATGTCCCACTAAACCACAATTGGTTGGTTATTGCTTAGCATGTGGGGAGAGGCCAGTTAATGATGGTTTACCAATCAGGATTTATGGCTTCCAGGTTAGCCCACAAGTGAGGATGAAACAAACCACACCATGATGCAAAATGTGAATCCGTCAGCAAATCATAGGCCATCTGGGCTGAGAGGAGAAATTATATTCTCCCAGAGCAGAGCTTTGCATGTGCTCTAGCTGACTGGCAACAATCACTGTCCTTTTAAAAATATTTTAAATTTTCTAGAATCTTTGGGAGGATTTGGTGAGAACTGTAATGCAGTTGGGTTGGGCTGACAAACCACCTTTGCATGGGCAAAACATCAAAGTCAGGGATCACGTAAGAGCAGATATGAACCACTAAGCCAAAAAGAGCACATCGTGCTTATTCATCAGGCTTTTGATCTTCAAGCAGATTGCAAACTAAAAATCATCAGAGAGTCTCCAAACACAGGTAGGCTGCAAGCTCACAAGGCTAACTGGTTTCTCTGAAAGCCATCAAGTCTGGAGTCTTGGGGGCGCACTGTCTAGATTGAGAGGTCATGCGAATGGAAGGACCAGAAAGTGGAATCATGATCAGGCTGACACTAAAGCATCCATGTGACCACTCAGATGAACAAACTGGTCTAGTTACCAGAGGTTTTGTGAAGACCTATCCTGTGCCAACTGCTTATAGAGTCAACTGACAAGAGGAAAACAGAGCGGGTGTATGAGTCAGCTGATCCCTTTGAAGCTGGAAAGGCAACCTTTTCCCTAGAAGGTCTTTCAGCCACCTGAGACTTGTTGGGGCAGGAAGTAACCCTTTGGCTCCAAGCCTGCTCCATACTTCACTCCACAGCAGATCTTTGATCCTTCTAGTTTGCTATTATTTGACTGGCAGTAGTTGTCCAAATGCCTTTCAAGTATTGCTGGCAAGGATTGAGCTGCAAAATTCGGAGCTCTCTCTATCTCCTCCTCATGCTTTCCATCATGCGACTTACTTGCTCAGCCTGAGAGGTGCACAGTCTGAGGCCCCAGTCTGCCTTCTTCCCTTCCCAAAAAAGGGAGCTCGCCAATCTTCCTCCCACAATTCTTTCGGCTTACTTTCCTTTAATATAAGAGAAATGGAGGGCTTTATATTAACAGCATTTAACTGAGCTTAAGTTTAAATTTAAATCACATTTCATGCTTCTCCCAGGCATTGTGCACTTCGTTTTAGAGACACAGACTTGATGAAGGTCAGCGTTAAGAGTTAAAGGTGAAATGTGGCTCTTGGCCAGAAAAAAATAAATAAATATTCCTGCTTTCCAGGAAAAACACTGTCAAGTAAACAAAAAAAGTGTGAATGGAATGTATGGAATTAATGTGTATTTCTGTTGTACCAAAAAATTGGGCAGATGAAACAGTCCATCAGCTGTATGAGATGGAATGGAATGAGGAATAGGAATGGGAATGGGAATAGACTATAGACTGGACTGGACTGGACTAGACTAGACTAGACTAGACTAGACTAGACTAGACTAGACTAGACTAGACTAGAATAGAATAGAATAGAATAGAATAGAATAGAATAGAATAGAATAGAATAGAATAGAATAGAATAGAATAGAATAGAATAGAATAGAATAGAATAGAATAGAATAGAATAGAATAGAATAGAATAGTTTGGCCAAGTGTGATTAGACACACAAGGAATTTGGTGCAGAAGCTCTCAGTGTATATGCCAGGGGTAGGCAACCTTGGCTCTTTTATGACTCGTGGACTTCAACTCCCAGAATTCCTGAGCCAGCCATGCTGAGGGGAAAGGGAGAGGTTTCCAAGCTGAGCCATGCTGGCTGAGGAATTCTGGGAGTTGAAGTCCACGAGTCATAAAAGACCCAAGGTTGCCTACCCCTGGTATATGCAAACCAACAATAATTATCATAATAATACCTTTAAGAGAGGGTAGCAAAGAAGATAAGAAGGATAGTAATACTACTGTCCTGTGTCTAGTTGTTTTGGTATGCATTTCTTTATATCAACATCCTGAGGGAAGGAATTGAAACAGTTTATGGCCAGGATGTGAAGGGTCTGTAGTATTTTCTCAGCCCTCCTTCTGACCTACACTATATACAGGTCTTCTATGAAAAACAGGCTGGTTGAGATTGTTTTTTTTCTGCAGTCCTTACTATCCGTTGAAGTCTGTACCTGTCCTGTTTGGTTACTGTACCAAACCAGACAGTTACAGAAATACAAATGACAGACTCAACATTTCCTCTGTAGAACTGGGGCAGTGAGAACTTCCTGAGTTGATGCAGGAAGAATCTTCTTCGTTGTGCCTTTTTTTATGATGGTTGTAGTGTTGGAACTCCATTTCAAATCCTGGGAGATTATAAAACCCCCAAACCTGAAGGACTCTACTGCTGATACTGTGCTGTGAGAATGTAGTAAGAGATGAATGAAGGATGCACTAATTAAGAGGAGACATTTCTTTGATACTTGAGTAATAGATTCAGATTACAGGAAGGCCCACAGAATATTTCAAAACCTCATCTATAATAGTAAGAGGGGTCCGTTTCCAAGGGAGATAATAAGCTCCATTTTGCTGGAGGTGTTGAAGCTGAGGCTGGGAAGACATGTATCAGGATCCTGTAATATGGATTTGTAATATGTAATATTATATCCTGCAATATGATTGACAGGACCTAGGAGACCACATGAACGTATGATCAAACTAGAACTTCAACTTCTCTATCTCCAGCATGGAGGATGAAAATGAAGTTTCTGAAGCAGATTGAGACAGCTGTTATATAATTTTCATCATCAGCACTATATTGAGTGTTGTTGTTGGCTTGATGTCAATGGCTATCAATGCTATCAGTCCAACAATAATACTCAGGTATGGTTATTTTCATGTACCTTTGGCATAGAGTCATGCTGGCCACATGACCACAGAAGCATCTTTGGACAATGCTGGCTCCCTCAGCTAGGAAACAGAGATGAGCACCACCCCCATAGAATCTGGCACGAAGTGGACAGGGGGAAATCTTTACCTTTGCCTTTTTTATGGTTATACTAATAAATAACACAACGTTAATAATATTACAACAGTCAGGCCAACTAGTCCTTGGTAAGGTTCTGTGCACATAAAGGTTAAGTACCTCCTATAGGTTTTGTGAGGAAATTTATTATCTCTCACAATAGCATTCCATTGTTGGCTGTTCTATCTTTGGTGAGCACAAGAAGTCCTCCAGGGGTTTTGAAGTAAATACGTATTGAGGCAAGAAAGAAAACATCAAATTTTAATATGCATTTGAAAAATGCTCCTTGTTTGAGCTTGAAAAGCATTTCTTCTCTGAGCTCTGGTGTTTAATTTCCTGGGGTGAATTAGGGTTCCACCCATTATGTTCTACTCTTTGGAAAAGATGTTAAGGAGTTTTGCACAATAAATATGTCCAAGGAAGTTGGTGTATTAATTACACTGATATTTAAGGAGGTACCTGGGGATAGGAAATAAAGTCCCACCAGAATTTGAGAAGAAAAAAAATTGGTTTTGCTTATTGATTATTTTTGTCTTTTCTGAGGAAGAAAAAAAAAACAACCCCTCTTTCACACAGAAGATTTCATTTTCATGCAAGAAAATTTAGTTGGAACCATCTGTTTAATTGCATTTATATTCTATCTTTCCTAAGAAGAGTGCAAGGTAACTTATATTGCCCTGTTCACCGCCCTGAGTCCTTCGGGAGAAGGGTGGTATACAAATTAAATTAATAATAATAATAATAATAATAATAATAATAATAATAATAATAATAATAATAATAATAATAATAATATCTTCTTGCCTGATCCATTTTTTCTCAACAACAGTCCTGTGAGTAAGTTAGGTTGACAGCCCTTGAACATGCAATAAAATGCATATAAAAAGCTGCATGATGGTGCTGGGAAGGGATGAGTTTTGTACATTTCTTTGTGCATGAAAATTTAGTAGACAGCCCTCGAGTTACAACAGTTCATTTAGAGACCGTTCAACAGCACTTAAAAAAGTGACTGATGACTGTTTTTCACACTTACAACTGTTGCAGCATCCCTATGGTCACATGATCAAAATTTAAAAACTTGACAACTCATATTTATGACAGTTGCAATGTCCCAGAGTCATGTAACCACCTTCTGCAAACTTCTGACAAAGTCAATGGAGAAGGCCAAGTTTGCTTAACAAATGTTTCACTTAGCAACAGAAATTTTGGGCTCAGTTGTGGCCATAAATTGAGGACTATGAATACTTAGATGTATCTGGCCTCTGCATAACACACTGTTCTCTAAAGCGGCGTTTCTTTACCTTGGCAACTTTAAGTCTGGACTTCAACTCTCAGAATTTTCTATACTTCTTCTCCCCCCCCCCCACAATTTTGGGAAGATGAACTGAGCAGTTAAAATAGTAGTAAAAAATATCAATAACACTTAGACTTATATACCACTTCATAGTGCTTTTATAGCCCTCTCTAAGCGGTTTACAGTGTCCACCTATTTCCCCCAATAATCTGGGTCCTCCTTTTACTGACCTTGGAAGGCTGCGTCAACCTTGATCTTGACAGGATCATACTCCAGGCAGAGGGAATGCAGAGTTAGCCTGCCACACTTCATTCTAACCACGGTGCCACATGGTTCTTCATAGCAGCCCTTTTATAAATATGAGTTCTTCCTCATAAGTTTGTTTTTTATCTAATCATCTCTGAGGGTTTTTTTTTTAAATTTGGATGTGAGTTCCAAGATTGGATCAAACCTGGTTTGTATTCAGGTTCTCTGCTTCAATTACAATGCAGATTATTAGGCAGAGAGGTGGCTGGATGGACAGATGGATGGATAGGGTGTTTTATTATGAATATTTCAGCACTACGATGGAAAATATAGGGGAAGATCAAGAGTTTGAAGTTAACGGGCTGTCACTTTAACTATGTTTGGGAAGAGATATTTGGGACACTTTCAGGCAGTTTATAAACTCCTCTTGGTTGATATGTTGAAAAATAGGCCAATAATAAATTGAAAATATAGTGAGCAATGGGAAGCCAGGACTACAGTTTTTATGTGAAGCACATTTGAGGTTGCTTGTTCTCCTTTCACCCTAGCAACAGTGTTTCCATAGTAACCAGGTTTCCATGGCCACAGAGATGCACAACCCTATAATTAAATGATGCCTTTGCCTCATATGGGCAAAAGTTGCCCAGAATTCTTTGCCTTGGCTTCAAACAATGGACTGGCCTCCTTAGGCAAAAGTTGGTCTCTGAAGCGCTGATCAATTATTGTTTTATCACCTCTCTATGTAATTTCATTTGTGACGTGGGGAAATCATTTTTGGTAGATTTGCCTTAAATTGGTTCATTGGGCAAAGCTTTTGAGGAAGGTGGACAGAACTTAAAGTCTGCTGAATTCCCAAGGATAGATTGAAGAATGCTCCATGACCTTTCTTTTAGCCACAAAAAGTAGCAGACCGTGTTTTCATTTTTGCAAAAAGATCGTCTGAGCATGCATAGCCGCAGAGTTCAGTCGCTGCTTGCAAGGCTGGTCCAAATTATGTTTGATGACAGGCCATTCAAACAGGACCATCAGCCCAAAAGATTCAAGAGGGATATTATAAGTATCTCCATTTATAGTGCAGGTATTCCTCAACTTACAATCATTTGCTTAGCAACCGTTTGAAGTTACATTGAAAAAAGTGACTTATCACCAATCCTCCCATTTTTAACTGTCACAGCATCCCCTCCTTACGTATGATCAAAACCTGGGTGCTTGGCAACTGGCATGTATTTACAAGAGTTGCAACATCCCAGGGGGGTCACGTGATCGCCATTTGCAATGTTCCCAGTTCCCTTGCAAAAAGCCAAGTCAATTAAGGAAGCTGGATTTGCTTAAGGACTGTACAATTCATTTAACAATTGCATTGATTCACTTAACAACCATGGCAAAAAATCAGGCACGACTCAACAAATGCCTTGTTTAGCATGGAAATCCTAAACCCAATTGTCATAAATGAAAAGCTAACTGAGAAGCTGTGGAGCTAGTTTGCAACTGGAGTGAATTCCACACCACGGAAATTATTACACTTGATTTGCAACTTCTATAGTATTGGGCCTTCCTTGGATTTGGTTTGTGTGGTTAGCCTTAATATAAGAGTGGACAAAAATGTTTGGGTTTTTTTTGCTTTTTTTTACAGTGACAGGTTAAGGCTATTTGGAAATGACTTTTTTGTTTGGTCGCTGGCCTTTTACAATCAGGAAATGGCATTACTAACATTCAGCAATATTCCATTAGATATTTGCAGCAATTGTTCTGAGCAACAGTCAGTGTTATTTCACTCTGATTCAATTAACGAGAGTTGGCTTTTAGCACTGAAACATTTTGCTGTCCAAAAAATGTGTGTTCTGAGCACCATCATTCTGATGAACAAATTCATCTTAGTTTCTATTCTCTCTGGCACAAGTTTCAGCATTATTGTCTATTAGAATGTTTGTTCACATGCTAAAGTGATAATCTGGTAAAAGTGTAATATTAGTAAGTCTATTTGGATTGCAAAACTTTACCTACTTATTTGCAAATAGCTATAATTGTGTGTGTGTGTGTGTGTGTGTGTGTGTATGTACATGTGTGTGTGTGTGTGTGCTGTACTGTATAGAGATTTAAACCACCCTTCCCAAAACTGAACCCTTCCAGATGTGCAGTTATAACTCCCCAAATTTCTTTCCTGCATAAAAGTACAGCTGGAATTTGGAAATCAAATTTATTTGAGCTTCACCAGGTTGTGGAAGGCTACTTTAGAAAATGCATGAATCCTGAAATCAAGGGTAAAAAATTCTACATCATCCCGCATTTAAATTAATTTATCTCCCTCAACCTTTTAAAATGAAAGCTGATGGTTTAAAAACCTGGAAACTGTTTAAATTGTTTTTCTGATTTTGCTAGCTTGATCAGTCCATCATGGCATGTCACTTCTAATTCCCTGATAAGGTACTTCTAAACCTTCAAGGGCAGGGGGCTGATCACAGCTTGCCTGCCCCATTACACCTTTAAGCTGGCAACCCAGCCAAGGAGTATCAAATGCTCCAACCTGGAAAAGTTGTGGCATGTTGTAATTACTACAGAGCAGCATCTGGGCAGCTGAGAAGAAGACATTAGCCCTTTCCTCATCTCTCTTTGATTCTGTTTTAATTCTACTGTGATGCGTGCTAACTTCATAAGTAAGGAAGCAGGTGTACAAACATGCAGGGGGGGAGGGGGGGAAGAGGGAGATTAGATTTCAAAGCCTCCTAGCCTGCCCTCAGAAGCAGCAGGCATGTTTTGCTACTCACCTGGCATTTTTATCATGCACATATGCTTTAGCCCAGCACCGTTGCCAGGAGTTAGGGGTTTTCCCAACATTTAATCTTTAAAAAGTAGCTTCAGAGCTCCAACACTGCAAGTCTTGATGCTGGAAGCTGGCCTGCTGACTTTAAATCCACACTGGGGCAGTTGACAGCAGTTATGTCATCCTGTGTAAGTGTATTGGGGTTTGGTGCGCTGACTTTTCATATATCATGGATGAAAGCTAGTAAGAGAATGAAGAGCAGATCAAGGCGAAAATCAGCAGGTGCAGCAGCGACGAATTGCAAATAATGGTCACAGCTGGGTCTCCTTCAGCCAAACAGCAGCCGAAACTTTGTCAGCGTTGGTGGGCTCAGAATGCTCCAGTTTTTCCCTCGCGTGGCCTTTTCCAGATTGGATGGAGTGGGAATTCTGGGAATTGAAACCCAATTCATCTTCAAAAGGCACTGCATTGGCAAAAGCTGATTACAAGTCAGGATCTTGAGCTGCAAGATATTGTATGCTTTGGGGAGTGCCCCTCTTTTAGTTTTAATTATTTCTCTGGCATTTATAAACAAGCTTCTGAAAATGATTCCTCCTTAGATTAAGCCCTGGGTTTTCCCTTTCCACAGAGGAACGCATGATGATAATGATAATTACAAGAGGAGAAATAGAAGCAAAACTGGAAGTAAGCCAGACAGAGTAGATGTATTATCCCATAAGCAAGCTCCCATTTTGCACAGATTAACCATGAGATTGGAGACAGGTAGCAGAACATCTTTGTTATACACGTTTCTTGAAATGTGGAAGTCTGTGTGATGATCCCAGGAATGTAATACTAAATAATTATACAGGACAGACATGCTGGACTTTGATAGGAATTGGTAAGGAATCCAGCAAGCACTCTTCACAACGATGGAGGCCCCAATGCACAGTGCTCACAATCTACACAAGTAACTGAGTTTTCACGATGATGGAATTAAACTCCATGTATTCTTTTTCTTTTTAAAGTTGCCCATAGCAGCCATTCCCACATCTTGTGATAGTGAATTTCACAGGTTAATTACCTGCCGTTGGAAAAAGCTCTTCTTTCTGCTCTGTTTTAAATCTCCTTTTTAGACATCAGATTGCACTAGATTCATTGGATGGTCCTGCCTTAGCATTCTGAATGAGGGGGAGATATTTAAGAACTTCTAGTCAGCTGTCACCATACTAAACACGATTTTATTCCCTTTAATCATGTCATCCTACGCCAAAGTATCTCCAACATTTTAACCTTGGTTACCTTGTGGTGTACTTTTTTTATACCTTTTGCTATACAGGTAATCCTCAACTTACAGCCATTCGTTTCACAACCATTCCAAGTTACAACTGGACTGAAAACAGTGACTTACAGCTGGTCCTCTCATTTACAACCATTGCTACATCTCCACAGTCATGTGATCAAAATTCAAGCAATTGGCATGCATTTACAATAGTTGTGGTGTCCTGGAGTCATGTACCCAGCCTGCTTTTGACCAGCAAAGTCAATGGGAGATTTGTTTAATAACTGCATGATTCCTTTAACAACTGTACCGGCTCCCTTAACAAGCATGACAAAAAAGATTGTGAGATCAGATGCAACTCATTTAGCAACCTCCTTTTTAGCAACAGAAATTCTGATCCCAATTGTCGTAAATTGAGGGCTACTTGTATATTTTTTTCCAAGTGCAGCTATTAGAATTATATTCATAGCACAGGTGTAGAAATACAGCTGCATACTGAGTTGTTATCTTGAGCTACCAACTGTGATCCAAGATCTTTTTCTTGGATAGTTTCAGATAGCCCAGAGCTCAAAATAAAGTTACACTTAAACCTTCTTTGCCATTTGGTTGAATGTCCACCTAGTTCAGGGGTAGGCAACCTTGGCTCTTTTATGACTCGTGGACTTCAACTCCCAGACTTCCTGAGCCAGCCACAAGTCATAAAAGAGCCAAGGTTGCCTATCCCTGACCTAGTTCAAATAGGTCTTTCTTTTACCACCTTGAATATTTCAGTATCATCTCTTGACTTGTCCAGCTCACTTCTTAAGTTTTTGAATAATTTTAATCAATTCTAACACTTGAGGGCCTTCATATCTTACGTCTGTCCATTAAAAAAGGGCATTTATTTTTACTCATAGTTTTCTGTTTGTAACCCAAATAACAATACACAGAAGGCCAAATCATGTTACCCCATACTTGACAAGCTCTCATAGGAGCTTTTCATGAACAGATTTTTCTGAAGGCTTTCTGAAAACCTAAACATACAATGTTAGCAAGAACACTTCCATCAGACCAGCTGGCATTCTCCAAAATCAATAGCAGGTTGGCTGGACAGGAGTTATCTTGGTGGATCCCATGCTGATTTCTTCCTGGCCAGCTTGATCCTCTGTACGCATAGTCATTTTTTGTTTTGATTATTTTTAATATTTTTGGGGGGAATCTGCCTATAATTTCCTGGATCTCCTCTGGGTCCCTTTTTAAATCATATTGAATACCTTCCAGTTCTCTGGCACTGAGACTCATTTGAATGACAAATTAGAGCAAATCCTCTTAGAGTTGGGGGGTTGTTTTTTTTTTTAGAACTCTTGGATGGATGCCATCAGGATTCAATGATCTGTTACAGCATTTCTCAATCTTGGCAATGTTCAGAAGTTTGGACTTCAATTCCCAGAATTCCCCAGCCAACATGACAAACAATTTGTCTCAAGATATCCTAAAGCAGAAGTCTTCAAACTTGGCCCTTTTATGATTTCAACTTCCAGAATTCCTCAGCCAGCGTGCTGGCTGAGGAATTCTGGGAGTTGAGGTCCACAGGCCATAAAAGGGCCAGGTTTGAAGACCCCTGTCCTAAAGTATCTTCTATCTTTGACACAATTTGCTTTAATTATTCCATTTACCCCCTACCTAGATTAGATAGATAGATAGATAGATAGATAGATAGATAGATAGATAGATAGATAGATAGATAGATAGATAGATAGATAAGAGAGAGAGGAAGGGAGGGAAAATAGACAGGATGGAATCTCTTTTCAGTCAGGTTGGGATAAATGTACAGAAGGAAACCAGAAGATGATATAATGTCATAGAATCTGATATAGATGATCCTGTGAAGAAAAAGTCAGTAAGATATCTAACAAAATGAAATTGAGTGATGAAAAAAGTAAGGTTCTACATTTAGGCAAGAAAAAACAAATGCACAGGTACAGTATAGGGGGTACCTTGCTCAATAGTAGCAAATGTGAGAGGGATCTCGGAGTCCAAGTGGACAATCACTTAAATATGACTTGGATGAGGGGATAGATGGGAATGCATCAAATTTGCAGATGACACCAAGCTGACAAGAATAGCCAACACACCAGAAGACAGGCTTAAGATACAGAAGGATCTTGACAGACTTGAACATTGGATACTAACTAACAAAATAAAATTCGGTGGTTAAAAAAGAGTAAGATTCTACATTTAGGCAAGAAAAACCAATGCACAGGGTATAGTATAGGTCAGGGGTAGGCAACTTTGGCTCTTTTATGACTCATGGACTTCAACTCCCAGAATTCCTGAGCTAGCATGCTGGCTCAGGAATTCTGGGAGTTGAAGTCCAGGAGTCATAAAAGAGCCAAGGTTGCCTACCCTTGGTATAGGTGGTACCTGGCTACACAGTAATAACTGTGAGAGGGATCTCAGAGGCCTAGTGGACAATCACGTAAATATGATCCAGCAGTGTGCTGCAGCTGCCAAAAAAGCCAACACAGTGCTAGTATGCATTAACAGAGGGATAGAATCAAGATCATGTGAAGTACTAATACCACTCTACAATGCTTTGGTAAGGCCACACTTGGAATACTGCATCCAATTTTGGTCACCACGATGTAAAAAAGATGTTGAGACTCTAGAAAGAGAACAGATAAGAGCAACAAAGATGATTGGGGGATTGGAGGCTAAAACATATAAGGAACAGTTGCTGGAATTGGGTATGTCTAGTTTAATGAAGAGAAGGATGAGGGGACTTCCAATATCTCAGGGATTGTCATAAAGAAGAGGAAGTCAAGCTATTTTTCAAAGCACCTGAAGGCAGGACAAGCAGCAACGGATGGAAACTAATTAAGGAGAGAAGCAGGCTAGAACTAAGGAGAAATTTCCTGACAATTAGAACAATTAATCAATGGAACAACCTGCCTCCAGAAGTTTTTAAGAAGAGACTGGACAACCATTGGTCTGAAATGGCACAGGGAAGGGGTAGGCAACCTTGACTCTTTTATGACTCATAGACTTCAACTCCCAGAATTCCTGAGTCAGCATGGCTGGTTCAGGAACTCTGGGTATTGAAGTCCGCAAGTCATAAAAGAGCCAAGGTTGCCTACACCTGGCACAGGATTTCCTAGGTTGGATTAGAAGACCTCCAAGGTCCCTTCCAACTCTATTATTGTGGAGCCTGGTGTATCCACTGTGATTTCACATTGTTTGCTTCTGCTAGAGATGATTGCCTCGCTGGGCTTTTCCTTATTCCCTTCCTGGCCCTTCTCTAATGCTGCTTTCTGTCTCTGTCTCTCTCTCTCCCTCTCAGAAAACTCGGTGGCTGCCAAATCGGGTGGCTGCTTTCCTGGATCCGCCTGGGTGAACTTGGAAGGAGGAGGCACAAAGCTGGTGAAAGACCTTCGCCCAGGTGATCGAGTGCTGGCAGCAGACGTGCACGGACAGCTGTTCTACAGCAAATTCCTAGCCTTCCTGGACCGAGAGGATCCTCCCGTCCACAAACTCTTCTACGTGATTGAGACCCAAACGCCCCAGACCCGTCTCTTGCTCACTGCTGCCCACCTGCTATTCGTGGCCCCACCACACAATCACTCCCATTCCCAGCCCCAGCCTATCTTTGCCAGCCATGTGCAACCTGGACAACATATCTACGTGCTGGCCCAAGGGGGTCAGACACTGTTGCAAGCGGCAGTGCACAGCGTGTCCCTGAAGGAGGAGTCCTCGGGGGCTTATGCCCCACTCACCGCTCAGGGCACCATTCTCATCAACCAGGTGCTGGCTTCCTGTTATGCTGTCATTGAGGAGCATAGTTGGGCGCACTGGGCATTTGCGCCTTTCCGCATTGCTCATGCGGCCTTGGCCGTGCTGAATGCAGAGGGTCTCTCCTCTCCTCTCCTCTTTCCAGCTGCTGTGCCCGAAGAGGGTTCCTCATTGGCTGGAGTCCACTGGTACTCCCGCCTCCTCTACTACATTGGCCGCTGGATTTTGGGTTCTGAGATGATGCACCCATTGGGCATGGCCAGCTGAGAGTGACAGCTGGCAAGTCCACTTATACCCTTCTGAAGATTAAAATAGTACCAATGGGGTGGGGTGGGGGAACTAAGATGAAGAAAGAAAGAAAGAAAGAAAGAAAGAAAGAAAGAAAGAAAGAAAGAAAGAAAGAAAGAAAGAAAGAAAGAAAGAAAAGATTTTAACAATAATAGTAGGACAGTCCAAAGTAGACTTCAAGGAACAGGAAGAACCCAGGAAGTTTTTGTTTTAGTTTATAAATATAAATATATATATTATATTTTTATTTGATTTATATTTTTTTGTCCGTCTGCTTTGTTGTCCTCATCTCTTGGATATTTATTTGTTTGGTATTTTGAAATAGATGTTTTAAGGAATATGAACCCAACTTCAAGAGCCTTAAATAGTTTCTTTGATAATTTATTATCATGTGAATTGTACACTCACAGGAAAAAGCGAATTGTTTTGTGCTGCCTAGCAAAACTGCACAGAGTTCTATTTTTCTACGTATCATGTATGTCCAGAATTTCGAAAAGTGAAAACCCTCTCCTTCTTCCAACTATCCATGGATTCACTCAGGGGTGTCCGCAGTGAGCAGTGAACACAAATCAAGATGGTGGACGAGAGGGTGTAATCGAAGCTCCA
Organism: Vipera ursinii; assembly: GCF_947247035.1. Lineage (NCBI taxonomy): Eukaryota > Metazoa > Chordata > Lepidosauria > Squamata > Viperidae > Vipera > Vipera ursinii. The sequence goes on from NC_139517.1 coordinate 120,168,517, forward strand.
CCTACTTTTTACAAAAAACAAAACAAAACAACAGGTGGAGTTTTGATGATATCTTAATGGCTGCCATTTTGATTTTTTTGACAGACCCTGCAGACCCCCCCCCCACCGCCCGATTTGATTTTTCCCAATAGCCAGTCTCAGAACAACAGACACAACCAAGGGGAAGGGGGAATCCGTAAATTATATTTTTATACACAGAATTGTAAATTCTTTTTTTTTGAGAGAGAGAGAGAGAGAAAGAAAGATCAATACCTAACAGTCACATTTCATTTTTTAAAATAATGTAAGATACGAGAATATATTATTTTAATTTAAATAATATGAAATGTAATGTCATCTTCTATATGTTTCTATTGCCTCTGAAATATTTTGTTTTGTATAAAAATAATAGCACGCTTTCATCCACATTCTTCAAACTCAAGACTGTTACACATCTTTATTCAGTGGGGAGGTGGAAGAAATTCTTATTTTTATCTTTAAAATCAAGAAGAAATTTATGAGAAAATATTTTTTAAAACGTGCACAGGTTGGCTATTATGATGAGAATGGAGAATAGTTTGTACAGGCAGGGAAATGATGTTTTGCATTAATAAACTGATAAATAACTGCTGTCAATTTACTAAAATGTATTTTTGAATATTTTGTAATAGTTTTATAGAAATAAAATGTGCCATGCACTGACTGGTTAGTATATAATAACAAAGCTTTTTTGGTTCATCACATCTTTTTTCTTTTTAAAGGCTATTCAGATAAAAAAAATGTGAATATCCAGTCTCAATTTAATTTTGCTATGTGGTCATATTTAGAAAAATTAAAGCAAGAATTGTTAAAGGAAGCAATAGGACAGTCATATTAGCTCATCACCTTTGCAATTAAATAAATGAAGCCTGATACTCTTAAGGTGTCAAACCTCTTTGATTTCTTTCTCCAAGCTCAGAGATAGCTATGTTTGTGTCCATAACATGGACCAAAAAGTAAAAATTTTACTTTCCATGCATGATGTATTTTTAAAAAGAATAAAGTTTCAAAAACTGTGGATGGGTCAAAAGAATCTAAAGCAATATTTCTCAGCCTTGGGAATTTTAAGCTGTGTGGACTTCAGCTCCCACAGTTCCCCACCCAGCCTGAAGTCCACACAAAGGCTGAGTTCCCAAAACTCAGAAGCACTTATCTAATGCTTTTGATATTGTTTGAGACCTGAGCAAACTTCATGAATTGTTTTCCACTGATTTCATCAATGATTCTATGAAGCCAGAAGCAATATTTTAATAGAATTTTCTCTGCAGGTACTATGAAATAAGTAATAGCAGCAAGCTCAAGAAAAATTGTGGACTATCCTATACATTTTACCTTGTTTTATATTTAAAACAGGGACGTGGTGGCTCAGTGGGTTAGGACACTGAGCTTGTCGATCAGAAGGTCGGCAGTTTGGCGGGTTGAATCCTGAGTGCCGCGTAGCAGAGTGAGCGCCTGTTACTCATCCCAGCTTCTGCCAACCTAGCAGTTCGAAAGCACATAAAAATGCAAGTAGAAAAATAGGGACCACCAGTGGTTTTTTTTGTAAAAGTAAAAGGTGCCGGAACTCACACATGTCATACAACCCGCCTTGCCTACCCTACAAGGAAGGTTCCATCCAAAAAAGGTGCCGGAACTCTGTTTTGAGCGTTCTATGAGGAAAAAAGCCCTGGGGACCACTATGGTGGGAAGGTAACAGCATTCCGTGTGCCTTTGTCGTCTAGTCATGCCGGCCACATGACCACGGAGACGTCCTCGGAGAAGCGCTAGCTCTTCGGCTTTGAAACGGAGATGAGCACCGCCCCCTAGAGTTGGAAACGACTAGCACACATGTGCGGGGAAAACTTTACCTTTACCTTTATATTTTAAAATGACGCAATGAAATTAATGGGACTGGAATCAGTTAAAATGACTTTAAGTTGCATTGACCGCTCTCCATCTACTGAAAATATTATTTGCAATTCTGTGCTTCCTAATAGCTTGCTCAGGATTGATTGAAGGGATAGAACAGAATGCAAAAATGTGGCTGCATCTCTGTATCTTCTTTCTAAGTTTCTGCCCCCATCTATTCTCTCCCTAAGGGGATTTTTCAGATTCCTTCCAAAACTAATTTCCCCCCATTATGAACAATGAGCAGAGGGGAAATACTGATAGTCCTTGAGTTACAACCATTTCTTTGCAACACAATAGCCCTGGCAAGTGACTTACAACTCATCCTTGCAATTACAGCTCTTGCCACATCCCACAGTTCCATGAACAAAATTCAGATGTTTGGCAACTGGCAGGTATTTACAACAGTTGCAGAATCCCAGGTTCATGTGATCATTTACAACCTAAGCTGGCTTCCAACAAACAAAGTCAATAGGGGAAGCGAGATTCAATTTACAACTGCGGCGATTTGCTTAAGTGTGGCCAAAAAGGTTGTAAAATTGGGTGTGGCTTTCTTGACAACTGCCTTGTTTAGCAACAGAAAATCTGATTCCAATTGTAGCCGTAAGTCGAGGAACACCTATATAGGAAACCATCTCTTAGCCAGTGCAATATTTTTTTCTACATTGGGTGACATCTATTTGGATTCTAGGAAGTCAAAATCTTAGTGCTGTGCCTTTTTTTTTTACATATCTTCTAATGTATTTTTCCTCTTTGTACAGGACAATGTGTAGCAAATAAGTCAAGATGCATCTACAGTCATTGAAGCTGTACTTGTTCTTTTACTTTTTTGTTGTTGTTGTTGTTTCACATTGTTCAGATGGGTTTGCTAGAGACTGACCAACCATACCCAGCAGGTAGTCCTTAGTGGAACTATATGTGTGTCCAGTTATGATCATCCAGGTACAAAAAAAGATGTCAGGACCCCAGGAAGTGTGCAGAGAAGAATAATAAAGATGACAAGGGGTCTGGAGCTAAACCATACGATAAACAACTATGGGAATGTCTAACAAAGAGAAGGCATCTACATGGAGGGAAGTATGCCATGGGATACCCCAAGGCTCTGTTTTAGGCCCACTACTCTTCAACATCTTCATCAAGGACTTGGATGAGGGGATAGATGGGTAATGCATCAAATTTGCAGATGACACCAAGCTGGCAAGAATAGCCAACACACCAGAAGCCAGGCTTAAGCTACAGAAGGATCTTGACAGACTTGAACATTGGATACTAACTAACAAAATAAAATTCGGTGGTTAAAAAAGAGTAAGATTCTACATTTAGGCAAGAAAAACCAATGCACAGGGTATAGTATAGGTCAGGGGTAGGCAACTTTGGCTCTTTTATGACTTGTGGACTTCAACTCCCAGAATTCCTGAGCTAGCATGCTGGCTCAGGAATTCTGGGAGTTGAAGTCCAGGAGTCATAAAAGAGCCAAGGTTGCCTACCCTTGGTATAGGTGGTACCTGGCTACACAGTAGTAACTGTGAGAGGGATCTCGGAGGCCTAGTGGACAATCACTTCAATATGAACCAGCAGTGTGCTGCAGCTGCCAAAAAAGCCAACATAATGCTAGGCTGCATTAACAGAGGGATAGAATCAAGATCATGTGAAGTGTTAATACCACTTTACAATGCCTTGGTAAGGCCACACTTGGAATACTGCATCCAGTTTTGGTCACTACGATGTAAAAAAGATGTTGAGACTCTAGAAAGAGCAGAGAGAAGAGCAACAAAGATGATTAGGGGACTGGAGGCTAAAATATATAAGGAACGGTTGCTGGAATTGGGTATGTGTAGTTTAATGAAGAGAAGGGTGAAGGGTGACATGATAGCAGTGTTCCAATATCTCAGGGGCTGCCACAAAGAAGAATATTCTCTAAAGTGTCCGAAGGCAGAACAAGAAACAATGGAAACTAATTAAGGAGAGAAACAACCTAGAACTAAGGAGAAACTGACAGTTAGAACAACTAATTAGTGGAACAACCTGCCTCCAGAAGTGGGGAATGTTCCAACACTGGAAGTTTTTAAAGAAGAGATTGGACAACCATTTGTCTGAAATGGTATATGGGTTTCCTGCCTGAGCAGGTGGTTGGACTAGATGACCTCCACGGTCTCCTTCAACTTTGTTATTCTATTCTATTCTATTCTATTCTATTCTATTCTATTCTATTCTATTCTATTCTATTCTATTCTATTCTATTCTATTCTATTCTATTCTATTCTATTCTATTCTACTGTATTCTATTCTATTCTATTCTATTCTATTCTATTCTATTCTATTCTATTCTATTCTATTCTATTCTATTCTATTCTATTCTATTCCACTGCACTTCACTGTGTTCCACTGCTCTCCACTGCATTGCATTGCATTGCATTCCATTCAGGATTAGGGGGTGATATAATAGAGGTCTTCCAGTACATGAGGGCTGTCATAGAGAAGAAGGGTTTGACCTATTCTCCAAAGTACCTGAGGGGCAGGACAAGAAGCAATGGATGAAAGACCATTAAAGAGACATTAAATCTAGAAGTAGGGAAATATTTCCTGGCAATAAGAACAATCAATGGACAACAAAGATGATTAGGGGACTGGAGGCTAACACATATAAGGAACGGTTGCTGGAATTGGGCATGTCTAGTTTAATGAAGAGAAGGACTAGAGGTGACATATCAATGTTCCAATATCTCAGGGGCTGCCACAAAGAAGAGGGAGTCAAGCTATTCTCCAAAGCGACTGAAGGCAAGACAAGAAGCAACGGATGGAAACTAATCAAGTAGAGAAGCAACCTAGAACTAAGGAGAAACTTCCTGACACGTAGAACAATTAACCAGTGGAACAACCTGCCTCCAGAAGCTGTGAATGCTCCAACACTGGAAGTTTTTAAGAAGAGATTGGACAGCCATTTGTCCGAAATGGTATAGGGTTTTCTGCCTGAGCAGTGGGTTGGACTAGATGACCTCCAAGGTACCTTCCAACATTATTATTATTATTATTATTATTATTATTATTATTATTATTATTATTATTATTATTATTATTATTATTATTATTATTATTATTATTATTATTATTCACACAGTCAACCAGATGTTCAGACTGGATTTGGCATTTTTGTCTACTTATTGAGTCCTTAGCAAGGACCTGGGATAGGCAGATGTGGATGTTTGATGGTATTATAGATATCGTCGCAGGATGGAAGCAGTTCCTAGTAAGGCCGCCTTTTGCAATTGACTAATGGTGAATTTGTCAATGCCAATGGTGTTCAAGTGGTGCTCTAGTTGTTTTGGGATTGCACCCAAGGCACCTATTACTACTGGTAGTACCCTTGCTTGCCTTTGCCACTGTCTTTCTATTTCTATTTGTAGGTCTTTGCATTTTGTTATCTTCTCCTTTCTCGTCTATTCTGCTGTCTCCAGGCACTGCCACATCCACCATCCAGACTTTTTTGTCTTTCTTATCAACAATTGTTAAGTCCGGGGTGTTATGTGCTTGTTATGTGCTTGTCTCTTTGAATTCTGAAGTCCCAGAGCAGTTTAATTTTATCATTTTCTATGACTTTCTCTATTTTATGGTCGCACCAGTTCTTGCTTACAGGCAAATGATATTTCTTGCAGATCTTCCAATGCACCATTGTTGCTACTTTGTCATGCTGCTGCTTGTAGTCAGTCTGTGTGATCTTCTTGCAGCAGCTTACCGGGTGGTCCACTGTTTCTTCAGCTTCTTTGCATTGGTGGCACTTACTGTCTGTTGCTGTCTTCTCAATTTTGACTTTGTATGCATTGGTCCTTAAGGCTTGGTCTTGTGCAGCCAGAATTAGTCCCTCGGTCTCTTTCTTCAACTTTCCTGCTCTTAGCCATTGCCAGGTCTTGTTATTATCTGCTTTCCCAGCTATTTTTTTAATGTACCAGCCATGTAGTGCTTTGTCTTCCCATGCCTCTATTCTGTTCTTCATTTGGTCTTTCTTGTAGGCCAGTTTGGTGTCTCCAGTAGTCAGTAAGCCTTCATGATGTACTAATTTCAGGGCATCTTCATCATTGTCCTTCAGATATTCTTCCAAAGCCATTTTTCCTTCTTCAACCATCTGATGTACTTGCAGCATTCCACGGCCACCTATTTGCCTTGGTAGATAGAGTCTGTTGTTTTTGTGCTGATCTAGATGCTCAGTTATTCTTTGTTTCAATTCTTTTATTTCTTTAGTTAGAGGGCTTTGTTCTTCCTGAGGAAGAGGTGCCTGGTTTCCAAATGAGAACAGTTAGAAATACCTCTAAGTGGTGTTTGTTGATTAGGTATTCTTTGGCCTTCTTGTTCTTCAGCTTCTTTTCTTTCATCTGTTCTAGCTTGCTTGCATGTGATCTTAACTTGCTGATCTTATTTTCTAGTCTAACCTTCCATTTTTTTTGGTGCACTGTTTATTTTTCCTCCTTGTTGATTTTGCATCCCAGGTATTCAATTATAACTGCAGCTGTGCTGTACATTAGTTGGTTTGTTTCTTGCAGTGATTTGCTGCTTATACTTGATATTGCAGTATTTGCATCTTTTAATGCTTGTGCTAGCTGTTTCTTTGGAACAAGCTTCAATGCAGGCAGCCTTTGTTATTGTTATTGTTATTATTACCTCACTGGAGGTTTTCAAGAAAAGTTTGGAAGTCATTTGTCTAAAATAGTATAAGGTCTCCTGCGTGAGTAATGTCACTTCCAATCCTATTATTTTATTTTTCTATGTACTCTTTTTTTTAATGTGCATTTAATGTGCAAGATCTTCTTCTTTGGCAACAATGGTAAAATAACCTCAATGGTTAATGGTTTGCCATTTTACAAGGACTCCTTAATCAGGCTTCCTGGGGCTGCTACTTTACTCTGATGTCAATTTCAGGGCAGTGTTTTTCAAATTTGAACCTACGAAGAACAGGGAATCAAACCTTCAGAAGCACCTGAAGGCAGGACAAGAAGCAACGGATGGAAACTAGTCAAGGAGAGAAGCAACCTAGAACTAAGGAGAAACTTCCTGACAGTGAGAACAATTAACCAGTGGAACAACCTGCCTCCAGAAGTTGTGGGTGTCCTATCACTGGAGGTTTTTAAGAAGAGATTGGACAATTATTTGTCTGAAAAATGGTTGAGCAGGGGGTTGGACTAGAAGACCTCCCAAGTCCTTTCCATCTCTCTTATTCTGTTATTCTATTACCAAAGCAACCTCCAATTATAGGTTCAGAAAGCCTCAAAGGATTTAGATTCTTTACTTCCTGAATTCTGTTAAAATGAAATATTATTTCAGGATGTTTATAAATACTCTGAAAGAATTCCTTCTGAAAATCCATGTGTAAATCTAAAAAGATCAGAAGAGATCCATTTCTTAGACACAGTTTTGAAAAAATGAATTGTGATTTATCTATTGCAATTTCACTCTATGATCTAACATGCATTACAGGCTCTTTTCTGATTAATTGTGTGACATAAACGAGGTATGTTGATTAGTTGGCAAAACATTATAACAGTAGGCATTTATTTGGAGCAGTGTTGATAATAAATTGCAGGTGAATCGATCAATGACTTCCTAAAACACTCATGGCAATATAGGCAGAATTTTCTCTTTTATTCTAAAGACTATTTGGGGTGTTCCTCAAGCTTGGCACACTTGATACATAGCTACTGATGACTATTCTGGAAATTGAAATGCAACAAAAGAAGTTTGGTGTTTTGCCATTGTCAAAGCAGTGATTGGTCCAGGGAATTGGTTCTGTTGGATCTTTATTTTATTTATTATTTATTTTATTGAATTTATATACCGCCCTTTCCCGAAGGACTCAGGGAGGTTTACAGGGTACTTAAAACATTGATACTAAAATTAAAAACGATTAAAAAGATTAAATTTAATCCCTGAAAAAAATATAAAAAACCCCAATTAAAACTCTCAGCCTGGGCCGGAGAGCTCAAAGAGCCAGGTCTTCAGGTCCTGGCAAAATGAACGGAGGTCAGGGGCAGTCCTAAGCTCCGCAGGCAGCTGGTTCCAAAGAGCAGGCGCACCCACTGAGAAGGCCCTCCCCCTGGGTGTTATCCGCCGGCAATCTTTTACCGGCGGCACCCTGAGAAGGCCCTCCCTGTGGGAGCGCACAGGACGAAGGGAACTTGATGCTGGCAGCAGGTGTTCCCTCAGATATCCTGGACCCACGCCATTTAGGGCTTTATAGGTCATCACCAGCACCTTGAATCTCACCCAGAGGGCTACCGGAAGCCAATGCAGCTTGCGGAGTAGAGGTGTTACATGGGAGTGTTGGGAAGCCCCCATCACAACTCACGCGGCCACATTCTGCACCAGCTGAAGCCTCCAAGTGGTCCTCAAGGGCAGCCCCATGTAGAGAGCATTGCAGTAGTCTAAACGGGAGGTCACGAGCGCATGAGTGACTGTGCGTAGGGTATCTCGGTCCAGGTAGGGTCGCAACTGGCACACCAGGCGAACCTGGGCAAAAGCCCCCCTGGTCACGGCTCCTATATGGTCTTCAAAATTAAGCCGTGAATCCAGGAGGACGCCCAAGTTGCGAGCCCTATCAATGGGGGGTAACACCTCACCCCCCATCGTTAAAGATGGAATGGTCTGGTTAACCCGAGATGCCGGTATGCACAGCCACTCAGTCTTGGCAGGATTGCCTCCAGAAGTGGTGAATGCTCCAACACTGGAAGTTTTTAAGAAGAGACTGGACAGCCATTTGCCTGAAATGATATAGGGTTTCCTGCCTGAGCAGTGGGTTGGACTAGATGACCTCCAAGGTCCCTTCCAACAACAACTTCGTCTTCTTCTTCTTCTTCTCCTCCTCCTTCTCCTCCTCCTCCTCCTCCTCCTCCTCCTCCTCCTCCTCCTCCTCCTTTAAAAAGTTGCCTTTTAAAAACAAAAAACAAAAAACAGTCCAGTTATCTTTGAGACAACTATGACCTGGATGACTGAAAATCTTCACAGACATTTATCAGTCAAAAAGGTTTTGTGTATCAATTGCAGATTCCTCTCCCCCTTCCATTCACAATGAAGTATGTGTGTATATCATGTGAAAAATAAAAGAAAAAAACCCAAGATGGTTATATACGGGTAACCCTCACATTCTAACAATTCATTTAGTGACCATTCGAAGTTACAGAGGCACTGATAAAAGTGACTTATGGTCATGTTTCACACTTACAACTGTTGCAGCATCTCCATGGTCACATGATCAAAATTCAGACACTTGGCAACTGATACATATTTATGACGGTTGCAGTGTCCTGGGATCCAGTGATTATCTTTTGACACATTCTGACAATCAAAGTCAATTGGGAAGCCAGATTCACTTAGCAACCATGTTCCTAATTCGGGCTTCCAGTGAGACACGGCCAGCGGTTGACATGCCCAGAGAATCTCCCCTCTCTCTGGACTGTCATTTTTCCAACTTAACAACAGAAGGAACAGGCTTCTGGAGTTGGAGGGCAGGGGGGGCGGGGCTGAAATCACATCATTGTTGGATAAGACAGCCATTTTGAAATTTATTTTTCAAATGGACAATAAGCTGTGCCCTTCATTTCTTAATTTATGAGACTATTATCTCTCATAGCTAAAAGAGGCTCTCTTTAGCTGCAGTTTATCACTCCTTTTTGAAGAATACTTTATTGTTAAGCAACAAGGAAGAGGGTTGCTGGAGGCAGCCAAAATAAGGAAGCGTGGAGTATTTTTTTTTCCTTTGAAATTGTAGTGTAGTGGGTTCTGGAGAGTATGAACGATGCCAGGCAGATGAGTACAATCAAACAGCTCTTTATTTGGTGACCATAACTGTACTGAATGGCTAGGGGATACTTGCACTCTTTATATATCTTTCTGAGTAAACAGCCAACCAATCAGATTGAACCTGGATCTCCTGCCAAAACGGTTACAGTTCAAATGCATACTGTAGTGACTGTTATACAAGTTCTTAGGTGTTTCTTTAAGCCTTAATACACAACAGAAATATAAGGATAAAAGTTGTGGTCTTAATTTACTATTTTTAAAATAATCTGTAGCCCTGAATTGTGTTGTTGTGGTGGCTGAAATTTTCCGATTTTCTTGAACACTGGCTAGAAAAAGGAATAAACAAACAAACAAATACAATTTTTGGCCACTAGAGGGTGCTACAAAGATGTTTGACTCTGAGCTGGAGTAATCTAGGAAAGTTTTGAGAAGTCTAGACAGAATATCATTTATAGTATAAATCAGAAACTAATTATACAGAAGATATTTAAAAAGATCATTATCAACCCACCGTAGAAAATTATCAACCCACTGTGTTAACTCTACAATTGCTGAACAATGCAAATAACCTAACTGTACCTTTGGAATATACATCCGACCCCAGTTTTTATTATGATGATGGTTTGAATATAACCCTCCCAGTGCAGCTGAAACAAGAGTGTCAAGTAAACTCACAACTCTGAAGAGGTCAGGTTTGGGATTTTTTTCCTCATAGATATCTACACGATCGAGAACTCTTTGAGGAAAAAAAGATATGATAGACATCTTAGAGAAGGAATCTTTATTGTACGCGGATTTGCTCCAGGTTAACCACAAAGTCTAACAGAATAATATTGGGACATTTTTTTCAAGGAGAATTTCTTGAAGAGAAGAGATTTGATAGACATTCCTCAGAAGAAAGACATTTCATTCTATGAAGATAAGCTGAAGGGAATGGCTTAAATTTAATGATTTAATCAGTTAGGATGGATCTTTATAAGTTTGATATATGTATTGAAAGAAAGCTTTAAGGTAGCTTTGTATGTATAAAGTGACTTTGCAAATGCATGTCTTCTGTCTTTTTATGTAATGCTGGATAATTCCCAAAGTTTGTAAAATACTATTGATTAAATTTGAACTAGAAAAAGTGTTTTCACCCTCTAGGGTTAAAAAAAAAC
>NC_139517.1:120179563-120199563 GCF_947247035.1 Vipera ursinii
TCTTAGCCAACCTACTCTCCAGAGCACCTGAAGGCAGGACAAGAAGCAACGGATGGAAACTTATCAAGAAGAGAAGCACCTAGAACTAAGGAGAAACTTCCTGACAATTAGAACAACTAACCAGTGGAACAACTTAGAGCATATCTCTCTCTCTCTCTCTCTCTCTCCTCTCTCTCTCTCTCTCTCTCTCTCTCTCTCTCTCTCTCTCTCTCTCTCTCTCTCTCTCTCTCTCTCTCTCTCTCTCTCTCTCTCTCTCTCTCTCTCTCTCTCTCTCTCTCTCTCTCTCTCTCTCTCTCTCTCTCTCTCTCTCTGTCACACACACACACACACACACACATCCTGAGATGAGATTGGTATCCACCCAGGCTAGAAGACCTGTTCTGGGGCCCCAACAGCAGTGCACCATTCTAGAAGTGGCTATTGGATTAGGAAAGACCCTCTCCCTGGGTTCATGGACATTCCACTATTTGACCTGAAGAGCACACCTGAAATACTGCAGGCCACACTTGAAATACTGCATCCAGTTTTGGTCACCACGATGTAAAAAAGATGTCGAGACTCTAGAAAGAGTACAGAGAAGAGCAACCAAGATGATTAGGGGGCTGGAGGCTAAAACATATAAGGAACAGTTGCTGGAATTGGGTATGTGTAGTTTAACAAGAGAAGGGTGAGGGGTGACATGATAGCAGTGTTCCAGTATCTCAGGGGCTGCACAAAGAAGAGGGGAAGTCAAGCTATTCTCCAAAGCACCTGAAAGCAGGACAAGAAGCAACGGATGGAAACTGATCAAGGAGAGAAGCAACCTAGAACTAAGGAGAAATTTCCTGACAGAACTGTAGTGTATGCAGGTTTGGCATACACGTGTGGGTCAGTGAATTAAGGAGGTGTGGAGCTGGACAGCTCCGCGCAGGAACAGCAAGCAGGAACAGCGTTCGGCGGGAAGCCAGAACAAAGAGACAGCGTTTGGCGGGAGAGCCGGATTTAAAGGGATTGGCTGACCAGCCGGCAGGATGCTTGGATTTTAACCCATTGGCCAGGCAGTTACCTGGCCAGGTATAAATGAGGGCTGAAATCCTTTGTTCCCCAGTTCGGCCATGTTCCTCAATAAAACAACTTAGCTCCTGAACCTGTGTCATCTCTGATTCCGGAACCCAACTTAACAACTGGCGACGAAGGTGGGATTTTGTTCTGAAGGGTGGTAGGAATCCCAAATGACTGGAAAATCACCACCTGCATCGGAACAGAACAGAAGGAATGCACGAGATGTCCCAAGACGGTCAGGCTCAAATTGCTCAGGCGGGTCCAGCTCCCATGGTCCAGGTCAGTCCAAGCCCCCACTTTTAATAGCGCTCGTCCCGAAGAGTGGGAGGCATTTGTGGGGTAGCTAGAATTTTACTTCATCGCCAATAATATTACTGAGGACAGGATCAAGGCAGCCACCCTGCTCAGCACATGTGGGAAGGACATTTGTCAATTAGCAGTGGGCCTGTGCGCGCCCACAGCCATCAGGGCGGTGAAGTATGAGGACCTTATGGACAAATTAAATCAGCATTTTAACCCGCACATGTCGGAAGTGGCATGGACGTTCGAATTCGAAAAAAGGAACCAGCGGTCAGGGGAGTCAGGGTCTGCATTCATGGCTGCAGTCAGGCAGGCGGCTCGCCTATGCAACTTCAACAATTTAGAGAGGAGATTGAGGGACCGAATTGTTGTGGGCTCGGAGACTGAAAATTGAGACAAAAGCTGCTGGCCAGACCGGGTCTAACCCTCAAGATGGTACAAGCCAGAGATGTCCGATGCCAGCCGCAGCAGCCAGGGGAGCACCATCCATCAGATGCACAGGGCAGAAGGAACCAGCGAGGACGAACTAGCGGCCGAAGTAGACACGGTTCATCTACGACCCCCCCCATCCGTCCGGACGGTGTGGAAGCACAAAAGGACAATGACCAGCATCAACAACACCAGCCGCTAACAGCCAGGACAAGAGATGCTCTGGGTGCAAAAGCTGCATGTCCCGACAAAAATGTGCCGGTTGCGGGGGGAACCATCACCGTTCTACCTGCAAATTCCAGGGGGCCAAATGCTGAGCGTGCGGCAAGACGGGACACATCACGTCCGTCTGCTGGAGCCAGAGCAGAGACGTGCTACAAAAGGTGGATGCTGAAACTCACCTGCCAGCAGGTACTGGGGGTCTGAAGCGCAGAGTGCCTATCAGCTATACCAAGAGCAGATGGGCGGTTTGTAACACGGGGGGTTCTCAATCCCTCACCCCCAAAATTAAGCTAGAGGTGCACCTCCAAGGGGTTCCATGTAAAATGGAGCTGGACTCAGGCTCCGTCGTCTCAGTTATTTCACATGAGACTTATAAGCTCATCTGCAGTCAGAGCGGACAGCGGGTTCCCTTGAGGCCATCTAGCATTACCCTTACTGATTTCCAGACTATCCCGATACAAGTCCGGGGGGAGGCCACTTTCTCTGTGAGGTACAGGGGGTTACAGGGGCCCTTGGACATTCTAGTGGTCAAGGGACAGAGAACCAGCTTGTTAGGGTTAAGCTGGTTCAAAGCACTGGGAATCCGCATCGTGGGAATTCACCAGACACAGACTCAGATGCCCAGCATCAAATCTGTGTGCAAGGCATTTGCAGACGTATTCGATGGAACGCTAGGAAAATACACAGGTCCACCGATTGCATTCAAATTGAACCCCAACGTTCAACCAATCAGAATTAAGCCCAGGAGAGTACCGTTCACCCTTAAACATAAAATTGAGCGGGAACTCGACAAGCTAGTTGCGCAGGGGGTTCTGCACCCGGTAGAGGGGGCAGAGTGGGAGACCCCAATGGTCACCCCGCTCAAGGCAAACGGTGATGTCAGGATCTGCGCTGATTATAAATGCACAATCAGTAAATCATTGAACCCCCACGCATACCCAGTACCCACAGTTAGCAGCATCCTAGCATCACTCCAGGGAGGGGCCATTTTTGCCAAGCTGGATCTCGCTCAGGCTTATTTACAGCTCCCAGTCAACCCAGAGACTGCCGCTGCGCAAACAATAGTCACCCACAAGGGGCGTTCCGGGTAGACCGGTTGCAGTTTGGAGTCAGTGTAGTTCCAGGCATCTTCCAGGAGGTGATGGAGCGAACACTTAAGGGCATACCGGGCGTCTGCCCATATTTTGATGACGTCCTCATTGCAGGGGACTCAGAGGAGGTTTTGGCAGAACGACTGCAGGCTGTTCTGGGTAGATTTCATGCTGTTGGCCTTAAGCTTAAGAAAGAGAAGTGCTGCATTGGAGTGCCTGAGGCAGAATTCTTGGGGTTCAGGATTGATGCTGAGGGGGTTCACCCTGCAGCATCTAAGGTGAAAGCGATCAAAGAGGCCCCCACACCAAAAAACAAAGCAGAGCTGCAAGCTTTCCTTGGGTTACTTAATTTCTATCACACTTTCCTACCCCACAAGGCTTCAATTGCTGAACCCTTGCATAGGCTATTAGATAAGAAATCAACATGGAACTGGTCCAAGGCACACGACACCAGTTTCCAATCTCTAAAAAACCTGTTGGCAAGCAACGCCACCATCACCCACTTCATAGAAAATAAACCAATTTGCATTGCTTGCGATGCTTCTCCTTATGGAGTGGGGGCTGTGTTGAGCCACCTAGAGGAGGATGGCAGACAAATTCCCATTGCATATTATTCCAGGACCTTGTCAGCAGCCAAGTGGAACTATGCACAGATAGACAAGGAAGCCCTGACAATAGTTGCTGTAGTAAAAAAATTCCATGATTATTTGTATGGGAGGAATTTTACCATTTTTACAGACCATAAACCCTTGCTAGGTCTGTTTACCACAGATAAGCAAACCCCACAGATCTTGTCACCCAGAATGCTTCGTTGGTCCATCTTCCTTGCGACTTACTCTTGTAAACTAGTACACAAGCCGGGCAAGGAAATGGGCCATGCAGACGGGTTAAGCAGACTTCCTCTTAACAACACAGAACCAGATCCAGCACCAGCAGCCCAAATATTAGCTATTCAGGATCTGCCAGAATGTCCTCTCAGTGCCCGAGACATCGCAGCAGAAACAACAAGGGATAGGATTTTGAGTAGGGTGCAGACACGGGTTAACACAGGGTGGCAAGACAAATCACCAGGGCCCGAATTCACGGCATTTTTCACAAGAAGACACGAGTTATCCTCACACAAGGGTTGCCTATTGTGGGGATGCAGGGTCATCATACCACAAACACTGAGAGACAGAGTTACCCACTCACTACACGAGGGGCATCCAGGGGTCGTACGGATGAAGGCATGGCAAGGAGCTATCTGTGGTGGCCAGGCCTTGACAAGAATATTGAAGAACAAGTAGCTGGCTGTTACACATGCCAAAAATCTTGGCCACCACAGCCACATGCCCCTGTCCACAAGTGGGAGGAGAAACACACACACCTTGGTCCCGGTTACACATTGACTATGCAGGCCCCCTGCACAACCAATCATTCTTGATAGTAGTAGACAGCCACTCCAAATGGTTGGAGGTGGTGCCAGTCAGTATCTTGACCACATCAGGGACTGTCCAGGCACTCATGGGACTCTTTGCCACTCATGGCCTTCCTGATGTATTGGTCTCTGATAACAGTTCACAATTTACCTCCTTGGAATTCCAGGCGTTTTTGAAGACCAATGGGATTAGACACATCACCTCAGCTCCCTTCCACCCCTCCAGTAATGGCTTGGCTGAACGGGCAGTGTGCACCACAAAGGACACATTGAAGCACATCATCCATGGAAATTGGAAACAATGTTTGGCTAAATTCCTGTTGCACCAACACACCACTCCCTGCACCACAACCGGGAAGAGCCCAGCTGAACTTCGTTGGGTAAGACGTCTCATAACCACTCTTGACAGATTACACCCAGACAGAGTGGCAGCTGATGTGGAACACCCAAAGGTTCCCAGAGAATTTACAATGGGGGACCTCATCTGGGCTAGGAACTATAGCTCCAGGGATACATGGGTGTAAGGGGAAGTAGTTGAGCGGACGGGACCAGTATCTTACATCATTAGGGTGGAGGGGGGTTTACAGTGGAGGAGACATGTTGACCAACTCAGGCGTCAAGCACCTGAGAGGGGCCCAGCCAATAATGGGCAAGAGGCCTCACTCCAACCTGAAGTGACTCAGAGTGACCAAAGAGACATAGTAAACAGGGAAATAGTTCCCAACTCAGAGGGGGTGGAACTGCTCCGACCTCATCAACAGCTGGATCAGAGTGAGGGAATGACAACACCTGGGGCCAGTCAAAGGAGGCCACTTAACCCAGGGGCAACCACACCTGAAAACCCATTGTCTTTTTCACCAGCACCGGGGGAGCATAACCACAAAATCATAAACTCAAAGGACAACATCAAGCCTGTGGGGGGGAACACCCTAGGCGGTCTGGCCGAGCCCACAGGCCTCCATCCTACCTCTCAGATTATGTACATACTTGAGGGGGGGTAGGGGGTTGTGGGTAAATTGTGTTGATAGTGTGGGGATTGTGGGTAAATTGTGTTGATAGTGTGGGGTTGGGGAAAGAAGCAAATGGGAACAAGGGTGTTTCCCGCCATGGGGGAAGGGGTGTAGTGTATGCAGGTTTTGCATACACGTGTGGGTCAGTGAATTAAGGAGGCGTGGAGCTGGACAGCTCCGCGCAGGAACAGCAAGCAGGAACAGCGTTCGGCGGGAAGCCAGAACAAAGAGACAGCGTTCAGCGGGAGAGCCAGATTTAAAGGGATTGGCTGACCAGCCGGCAAGATGCTTGGATTTTAACCCATTGGCCAGGCAGTTACCTGGCCAGGTATAAATGAGGGCTGAAATCCTTTGTCCCCCAGCGATATCAATCAACTGTATTATTGTTGTTGTTGTTGTTGTTGTTGTTGTTGTTGTTGTTGTTGCAGGGAAAGCGCCCCAGAGGGAGACCAGATTTGTGATATAAGGATATCTGCAAGAGGGATTTAAAGGCCTTGGGAATGGACATTAACAGCTGGGAAACCTTGACCTCTGATCGCTCAGCTTGGAGGCTAAAGATGCAGCACGGCCTTCTCCAATTGGAAGAGACACTTGTGCGGCAGGCTGAGGCAAAGAGGCAGTCACAGAACCAGCGAAATCTGGGGGCTGGACAGGGGACAGATTGTATCTGCCCTCAGTGTGGAAGGGACTGTCACTTTCGAATTGGCCTTTTCAGCCACATCAGATGCTGCTTTAGGACCTCTTTCCAGAGCATGATACCATAGTCTCTTGAGACTGAAGGATGCTGATGCTGATGCTGATGCTGATGCTTATTATTATTATTATTATTATTATTATTATTATTATTATTATTATTATTATTATTATTATTATTATTATTATTATTATTATTATTATTATTATTATTGAAGGAGGGAAGGAAAGAAAGCAAATTCCATATCTCTCTGCTCTTCTTCTTCCAAAATGTGTCAAGAATTTTTCAGGGCTCACAATCCATCTTCAAGGGGGAATCCCTCCGGGGACTATTCTGCGTTCAAAGAGATGGTCTTTGAGCCCATTAAACTTCTTATTTGCTCTCCTACTACTGAGTCAATATCATTAAGGTTTTAAAATCTCTGGGTCTGGAATGTTGTTAATACATCTGCAGTTATAAACTCTGCATTTAAACTATGTACATTTAGGGGTGTGGTTGCTGTGGCCTATAGGAACCCCTGAGTGATTGATAACACCTTCCCCAATGTCCACACACAGGCATCATAAAGTTCTCTCATTATCAGTCATGCTAGTGGTAAAATGTGCCCAGGTGCCATTTTCCAAACTTCTCAGAACTAAACTGGACGTTTCAAATGACATTTTGTTGATAAGGTGGGTGTGGGTTATACTGTAGAGTAGCCTCACCCAAAGTGAGCAAGAAATCTGAGGCTCCAGCAATATGGAGGGGATCCAAGTAAGAAAAGTTGCAGTGGCCACTGGACAAAGTAGAAGACTGTTCAACACAAAAGTTCTCCATTGTAGCTATTTCCTAATTCATCAGTGGAAGTCATTGGCATTCAAGAATTTCTTGCAATGACTGTCACCAACCATTGGGATTACAACTACATTTCAGAGATGGGTGGCATGGGCAGCTCTCATTTCCATCACTGAGGGCAGTTGGGAGTGTCTAAATGAAGGCATTCATTCATTCATTCATTCATTCATTCATTCATTCATTCTATGGCACTTGTACATCAAGAGCCAGGGAGTCTACAATGTTATTACAGAGTAGTTTAGCTGCCTAAGATTATTAGTTTGTTTAATTCACACTCACATGCTATCCAAGGTGAACTACTGGGGCCAAACTGGCTCCACACACAGAGTGGCTTGTGATGTTCTGTGCGAGTGTCAGTGTAATCCGGGTCTTTTTTCCATTGATTTTGCTTTGCAGGTCTAGTGCCAGTTGGTTTCTTGCTACTGGACAAAGTGCGGTTAGCTTCCCACTGGAGTGGAACCTATTTATCTACTCATATTTGCATGCTTTTGAAGAGTGGCATGGTGGCCTAGAGATGAAGATGCTCACCTTCCACTTGGAAAGTTGAGAGTTCAATTCTAGGTAGTGACAGATGTTTCTCCATTGGGGTGAAAAAGAAAATATCTGCTGTGAACTCTGAGTAGGTGTCAGGAAGGGCATCCAGCCAGTAAACTCAGCTACACTCAGTTGCCCCAACTCTTCTCCCATTAAAGGGATCACAAGATCATTGGGGAAAAAAGCATGCTTTCAAACTGCTAGGTTGGCAGGAGTTCAGGCTAGTGACGGGAGCTCACTGAATCATGTGGTGCTAGAACTGCTGGAGTGATGAGTAGTAGGGAGCTGATCTTTTTTGACCAAATCCAGCATCTTTTAGTCACTGAACTGCTATGCCAGATTCATACATAGAAGCAGGCTGGCTAAGAAGGAGACTGAACAGGAGCCCTTGGCTCTTGATGAAATTCTCCAGGTAGCAGCTATCTCTAGTGTCAGGCAGGGCGAAGCAGAAACTTCAGAGAAAGGTGCAGTAAAATCAGGAAATGGTGAAAGGGGTTCTTGATGACACTTCCGAAACTATTGTGGATGTGGGGGATAAATGGGATAAGGATTGAAGAGGAGTTGCTATGAAGATCCATGAATTTCTCAAATGGGCATAGGCTTCTTTTATTGTTCATGCTTTTGAGACATTAGATAGCCCGCAAGATGTGCATGTGCAAGTTGGAAGACCCCTGAACTAAAATAATGGCTTGATGGTACATAATTAATCAATGTTTTAAAGAAAGGAATTTCTGAGACTAGAACAGGCAACATGGGAAAACCTAGAATATGGAGCAACTGTTGGAGAATCACAATGTTTATTGTTAGGACTGCATTCTTTCTTTATGCCTTTTCATTTAGTCTCTGCTTACCGCACCCCACCTTCCCATTTTAATCTGTAGCCTCACTGAAGAAAAACAAAAAACAAAAATCCATCACTGTTTCGGAAGCGGAGGTCCTCCATCTCTCTGCAGTCTGAAATACGCAAAACAAGGCTGCCCAGTTCAGTGCAAGGAGTGCAAAAGGGAGATTCCTGTGCGCCTCACACAGGTGTGTTTGAGATCTAAGCACTGAGTGTCTTTCAGTAGCCCCTTCCTGTACAGCTGCCCAAATCAACAGCCACCATTTTCTTTCTAAAGGCCAACCACATTGGGTGAAAGCTTTTGAGTTCCCTCCATTTCTCCTCAGGGGGCAGATGGCAAACAGAAAAAAGGGGAGGGGATATGATGTTGTGGAACCCAGGAGTTCTTCCAAACGCAAAGAACAAGAGTAGCCTTTATCAGTGGAATGGTGGAGACCTCTAGTGGCTTCCCAGCAGGTCTGCATAAAACCTGCTCAGCAACACTGTTAATGGTAAAAGTGAGTGGCTTAATGTTCAGCATCTTTGCTACTGGTTGTTCTCTTCTCTCCACACCAATATACACCCGCTTCCAAGATCAGATCTCTAATCTGTAGGGCAATGAATTCCACAGAATATACTCCATCAACAAACCTGAAAGTGGGCAGTTGAAAGTTCAGTAATATTTGTCCTTATAAAAACAAATATACATAAAGAAAGCTAATTGGGGTAGGGGCTAAGTTGCTTGGCTACAAAGCAGGAAAACATGGTTTCTAGTCCTCAGTCAGGCATAGAAGCCAGCTAGAAATAAGGAGAAATTTCTTGATAGTTAGAACAATTAATAAGTGGTACAGCTTGCATTTATAAGTTGTGGCTGCTCCAACACTGGATGTTTTTTTAAAAAAGACTGGACAACCATTTGTCTGGAATGCTATACGGTCATTCTGTTGGAAGGACCTGTTGTGGGATACTTTTTACACAACACTGGGGCAGATTTGAGCTCTGTCGGAATACACTGCAACTCTCTTCACCACTTTTAAAGCCAATTTTTCCTCTTAGCAGCCCTTCCAGCTGTCCTGGGAGGTCCCACCCATTTTCCCCCTGATTCAGGTGACTCTGAAGATACAGAGAACCCCCCACAAATGGCCCCCTGGACTCTCTGAATGCTAAGAACAGACCCTCAACAGACTGGATGGCTGCAAAGAATAGAACTCCTTCAATTCCCCACTAATTGGTTAGAACTGGGGAAGCTTCTTGGATGAGAAGTGAAAAGTTGTGGGAACTTTGGGGGAGAGGGATCATGTCACACTGGAATTCAACACAATGCAGGCACCAGTAACTGAACAATGTCAAACTTGTCCGAAACTTTAAGAGAGATGATTTCAACAAACTAAGATACAATTTAGGAAGGGTTCCGTGGATGGAAATCCTAAAGGGGAAAACGAACTCAAAATGCTTGCGAATCTCTGAAAGATGAGATCACAAAAGGGCAATTTAACACAATAACACAGAGAAAAGAGAAACAAGAGACCCCAGACAAAGCCAGCACGGTTTCATAAAGTACTGTGACAAACGGGGGGGGGGGATGGAAATGTATACAAAATGGAAATAGGACACATAACTATAACAGAATAGAATAGGAAAGCTAAGGCTCAGAGTCTCTGGAGATTCTCAATCATCCAAGTCATAGTTGTCCCAAACATGCTTTTTTTTTTCCTTCAAAAGGCAACTGGACTTTCTTGGTTTTTTCTGTTTAAAAACTTTTCACTTCTCATCAGGGGGAAAATGGGTGGGACCTCCCAGGACAGCTGGAAGGGCTGTGTTTTCAGCAAACTAAGAAATAGTTCAGGAAGGATTCCATGGATAGAAATCCTAAAGGGGAAAAGAACTCAAAATCCTTGGGAAACTGAAAAATGAGATTAGAAAAGGGCAATTTAACACAGTACCACAGAGAGAGAAAAACAAGAGACCTCAGACAAAGCCATCATGATTGCATAAAGTACTGTGATACACTGAGAAAAAAAATGGAAGGAGGGACAATAGTATGAATAGAACAGAACAGAACAGAATAGAACAGCAGAAAGAATAGAACAGAACAGAACAGAACAAATAGAATAGAACAGGAGAATAGAGTAGAGTAGAGTAGAGTAGAGTAGAGTAGAGTAGAGTAGAGTAGAGTAGCGTAGCGTAGAGTAGAACAGAACAGAACAGAACAGAACAGAACAGAACAGAACAGAACAGGTGTTGTGATTCAGTGTCAGGCTGTGGGTTCGGCAGTTGAATCGGACAATTCTGAGGAGGAGGAGGAGGAGGAGGAGGAGGAGGAGGAGGAGGAGGAGGAGGAGGAGGAGGAGGAGGAGGAGGGGTTTGGAGAGCCTGCAGAGGACAGTTCTGAGGCATGGCAGAGCTCTCAGCCAGGCCCGTCTGGTTCCTCCTCAGACCCAGCTGTGTGAGCCTGACAGCTTGGACGAGGATGACCCACAGCTGGCCTTCTTCAAGAACGCCCGAAGCAGGAGGCAGACAAGCAGGAGTAAACAAAGGAAGGCAATGGGGCTTCTCAGGAGGAGGCAAAGAGAAGCCACGCCTTGAAACTGTTTAAAAGGAGAATGTGTGGGAGGTGCTGGTTGCTGAAGGCAACCATTTGAACAGCTTCTGATTTAGTCATTCGTATTTGTTTTGCTCTGTTTGCTCTGTTTGGATCTGTTTTGTGTAAATAAATTTGGCGGGCTTCCAGCCTATTGACTTTTGAAAAGGGGTTGTCCCTGACATTTCTGCAGGGCCGGTAGTAGGCTGGAACAGAACAACAGAATAGAATAGAATAGAATAGAATAGAATAGAATAGAATAGAATAGAATAGAATAGAATAGAATAGAATAGAATAGAATAGAATAGAATAGAATAGAATAGAATAGAATAGAATAGAATAGAATAGAATAAGAGTAGCGGGAGGGCTGTTCAGATTGAACCCAGATCGCCTCTTTGACTCCTCTTTCAAACCAGTGGTCATCTGTCCAGAAGGTCAACCTTGCTGTCCTGAGCAGAGTTGACTCTCCTCTTGCAGATGCAAATGAGCAGCCAAATCTTGTCCTGCAAAGTTGTTCTTCGGTGTTGTGTCATTTATTTTATTTTAGTTATTTTAATTCCATTTATATCCCGCCCTTCTCCGAAGACTCAGGGCGGCTTACAAGCTTAGCAGTAGCCTTCATTCTATGTATATGCCTGCTTATTAGGGCTTTCATACACCCCCCAAGCGGCATTATTACAAAGTCAGCTTAATTGCCCCCAACAATCTGGGTCCTCATTTTACCTACCTCGGAAGGATGGAAGGCTGAGTCAACCTTGAGCCTGGTGGGATGCGAACCTGCACTAATTGCAGGCAGCTGGTGTTACTTAAGGAGGCATTAGCCCACTGCTCCACCAAGGCTATTATCATGCATTCCTGAAATGGTTGTTTAGTCCCTTTAATGTGCAGGTCTGTCACGTCTGCAGAACTCACGAAAAGCACCACCACAGGACACAGAAGAGCAATGCAACTCTAAGATAGGCCAGAAGATGATCCGAAGACGCCTATTCGCTTCAGACCAGTTCAAATCAGCGGAAGTAAATGGGTTACTTCCCAGAGCCCTGAAGGAGCTCACAGAATTGATCTTGGAGTGCCAGAACATAATATTTCACCGTCCTTGGAGTACAGTGAGGCCACCAGGGAAAGAGCTGTGGTGCTGCAGACTATGGCCCCCTTCGACAAAATGCAGATACTTGGATATACCATGTATTAAACTTTTAGTGCATTGAACTCCATTCCTGTTCCTGGTTATTTGTGCCTGACAAATGCTGTGGACATTGTTTACTTAGACCTGAGTAAGGCAGTTGAAAAAGCAGACTGCAGCCTACTTCTTGGTAAGACAGAGCAGTGTGGGATAGTTACTACCACCACCATATGGATTCACAATGGGGTGACCAACTGCACTCAGTGGCTGGTCCTCAATGGGGCTCCTCCTATAGGGTCTCCTGCTTGAACAGGGGGTTGGGCTAGAAGACCTCCAAGGTCCCATCCGATTCTGTTATGCTGTTAGACAACCTAACCCTAACCTAACTCTTAGAGGAATGTTTTGAGGGATAATAAGAGATGGTGTTTTAGATTTCTCAGTCTCGAATAATACTAATAACTAACAACCCGCCCCCCCCCCCACACACACATACATATTCTCCACACACAGAGAGACTGTTGTTTTACATGCATTCCAGCTGTGGTAGTCCCAAACTGGATCCTTAAGTTGCAAATAAGCTGCTTATTCAGTCACCCTCAGGATATGCCCAAATTATCCTCTTGAGAGTAATACCCCCAGTTTAACATCTGATATAGGCAAATATTAATGCAGGTAGTCCTCAGCTTATGAGCACAATTGAAACCAGAACTTCCATTGCTAAGCTAAGTGGTCCTTAAGTGAATTGCACCTGCATTTTGATTGCATGGCACTGGGGATGCTACTATGGTCATTAAGTGTCTGGAATGGTTGCAAGTCATTTTTCCAGTGCTGTTGTAATTTTGAACAGTTGCTAAAGGAATGGTTGTTAAGTTGAGGACCACCTGTAGCAGGTATCACAGTAATAAGCAAAATCTGGGTTTGGGACACCAAGGGAAGGGGGGGAGCACCCACCTGGGTTTTTCCTCATGCCTTTCATTCTTTCATTTTCAGACTCAATTTCAGTCAATTTATTTTGTCATTATCCTTTTCTGCCGTGTTCAATTTTAATCCGCACTGTTAAAAACAAAAAGTGTTTTCTTGGGCATGGTGAGTGACTAAGGTTTCAAAGTTTAGTTTGGAGGTGTGCCAGAGATCATCTCCATTTCCATCCCATGGCATGAGAGTTTTTCTTTCCTTGAGGGACACCATAGCTGGTCAGTGGCTAGAGCAGGGGTGTCAAACTGCCGGCCAGTGGGCCGGAGCGTCACGGAGAAACCGTGCCCATCCCATTGCCGGCAATGGGAAAAAGTTCCGATACGTTGCGAGACGTCACGTGACATCATGAGTTTGACATGTCTCGGCTAGAGTCTTAAGCCAGCCTTGATGGTAAGTCAATAGGTGGATAAATTGAGGTTATACTCCAAACTAATTCTCCAGGTTTTTAATGGCAATAAGTGGCTGTTGTTTGCATGAATTTCCTATTCCCTGTCATTAGAAATCATCAGCCACCTGTTGTCTGGCAGATATTCTACTGAAGTGTCACTTCCTTTAAAATACCATCATAGGAAATAATGCATTCCTCCTGGAATCTAATGCAATGCAGGGTTGAACTTATGAAGATTAACCTGCCCATAGTGGACATAGGATGCCCCAGTCCTTGAGGCTGATTACAGGTTACAATAAATCATATTAAGAGGGTAGGGACAGCTGTCTTAATGATAGCTTAAGCAAAAAAAAAAAATCTGGGTTGGAAGTGAATGTTTGATTCAGTACACCATCCAGGGGAATTCCTTCAGAATAACATGTTGGCTCAAATTAGAGCAAGATCTGAAATAAAAGGCAACTTGTTTGAAGCCAGAAAGAGGCATTACTTTCCAAATCTTTTATTGGCTGTGCATCTCACAGAAGCTGCTCTTGAGATGTCCCAAAGATGCTTTTTAAAAAGCAACTAGAGTTGCTTGTTTTTTTTCCCCTTGAAAAAAAAATGTTTAGCTTCTCATCCAAGAAGCTTCTTCAGTTCTGACTACAGCTCTTCAGCCAGAAAAGTCCCCTGGATAATTGAGAATCTACATAGATACTGTTGAGATGGCATGCAAACTGGGTGTTTGATCGTATTGGGGAGAATGGATCTCCCAAAAACCTGTGAATCACAAAATAGCTTTGGTAGCTAGTTTACGATGAACGTGTAGAAATTTTCCAGACCACTCAAAATTCTACCTTACAGACAAATGCAGCTTTTTAGGAGCCGGAGGAGGAGCGGGGGCAGGAAAGGGGGAGGCAGAGAGGCAGACTCAACACAGTCTTGAATGAGACCAATGACTTGTATCATCTGAAAACTTTGGTAACATAACTGAGGATCCTTCAAAATGTACCCATTGATATATAGAGAGAAGAGTAATTTATTTATTTATTTTATTTATTTTTGGGACTTATATGCCGCCCTATCTCCCGAAGGACTCAGGGCGGCTAACAACAATAAAAACAACAATACAAAAGTTAAAAGAAATTAAATAAACAGCCCCAAAATAAATTAACTAAACAATTAAAAATTAAAACATTTTAAAAACCCTGACGTCAATCCAGGTCAGCCTGATGGAAAAGGAACGTTTTGAGGCCGCGGCGAAAGGACTGGAGATCCGGGGCCATCCGGAGCTCAAGGGGGAGCTGGTTCCACAGGGCTGGCGCTCCCACAGAGAAGGCCCTCCCCCTGGGGGTCACCAGCCGATATTGTCTAGCCGACGGCACCCTGAGGAGGTCCTCTCTGTGTGAGTGCACTGGGCGATGGGAAGTCGTCCCCGGCAGCAGACAGTCCTGCAAATATCCCGCAAATAATGGAGAGAGCACAGGGCCCTGGGGGGGCGGGGCGGGGCTAAATGAATGGGTATTCAATGTGATTTTAAGTAGCAAGACAAGAAGATAGTCTTACCTTATCTTGTCTAACCTTGATAAGAAATAATGGATGAAAACTAATCCAGGAGGAAAGTAACTTGGAATTAAGGAGAAACTTCCTGTCGGTGGGGACAATTGACCAGTGGGACAGCCGGCCTTCAGAAGTTGTAGGTGCGTCATCACTGGAGGCTTTCAAGAAGAGACTGGACAATTACCTGTCTGAAATAGAACAGGATCTCCTGCTTGAGCAGGGGTGTGGACTAGAAGACCTCCAAGGCCCCTTCCAGCTCTATTCTGATTCTTAGCTTCACCTGTTGCTTTCTATGCATCTGTTTATAATCCACCTACAACAATGATGGCGAACCTTTTAGAGACCAAGTGCCCAAACTGCAACCCAAAACCCACTTATGTATCATCAGGTGCCGGGTGAGCATGGCCCATTGGGTGGGCGTGGCCAGTTGGGGAGGTGTGGCCCGTTGGGTGGGCATGGCAGTGATGTAACAGCAGACTGGGTGGGACTAAAAAGTTCAATCAATCAATTCCAACTTTGTAAGATCTTTTTTTTTCCCTGAGAAGTTGAAATTGATTGATTGATTGAACCTTTTTTTCTTTTTTTGCACACGGCAGCGGAGGCCTAAAGCGAAAAAGGTTTATAAAACCCAGGCCTAGGACTGGGGCAAGGGCACGCGTGCCCACAGAGAGGGCTCTGTGTGCCACCTGTGGCACGTGTGCCATAGGTTCGCCACCACGGACCTACAAGTTTGATCAGGCATAGCTAGCTGAGTCAGTTTAGATAGAAGGATTTTTGGAATGATGGTACTGAATAGTAAGGTAAAGGTAAAGGTTCCCCCGCACATGTGTGCTAGTCGTTTCCGACTCTAGGGGCCGGTGCTCATCTCCGTCTCAAAGCCGAAGAGCCAGCGCTTGTCCGAGGACGTCTCCGTGGTCATGTGGCCGGCATGACTAGACACCAAAGGCACACAGAATGCTGTTACCTTCCCACCGTAGTGGTCCATATTTTTCTATTTGCATTTTTACGTGCTTTCGAACTGCTAGGTTGGCAGAAGCTGGGACGAGTAACAGGCGCTCACTCTGCTACGCGGCACTCGGGATTCGACCCGCCAAACTGCCAACCTTCTGATCGACAAGCTCAGCGTCCTAACCCACTGAGCCACCGCGTCCCTTATGGTACTGAATACCGAGCTACAAAAAGGGCCCTTGCGTAGGCCATTGGGGATTCAAGTTGTTGTAAGATATAGTGCAGAGTCATATTAACAGCATCATCTGCTGATCTATTTGCATGATAGGCAAACTACAAAGGGGTCTGGCAGAGGATCCATGACAATTTAGCTCCTTGATGGAGCATTTATTGGGCACCGGGATTATAGTAGAGTGTTTGAAGCAAGAAGAGACATAGCACATCTCTAATGATTTATTAAAGGTGCAGGTGAAGATGAGGGGCAGTTGATCAGCACAGACTTTCAAGCAAGAAGGAGTTATTCCATCTGGGCCTGCTGCATTTGCGGTCTTTTGTCTATGAAATAGACCTCACACCTCTTTTTTAAGGATCACCAGAAGTGGGGAGTCCAGAGAGATTGAGTCAGATGTTAATATGTTCTTATTATTAGGTTTTAATATTTTATACATCATCTAGGGGACGCGGTGGCTCAGTGGGTTAGGACGCTGAACTTGTCGATTGGAAGGTCGGCAGTTTGGCGGGTCGAATCCCGAGTGCCGCGTAACAGAGTGAGCGCCTGTTACTCGTCCCAGCTTCTGCCCACCTAGCAGTTCGAAAGCACGTAAAAATGCAAGTAGAAAAATAGGGACCACTACGGTGGGAAGGTAACAGCGTTCCATGCGCCTTTGGCGTCTAGTCATGCCGGCCACATGACCACGGAGACGTCCTCGGACAAGCGCTGGCTCTTCGGCTATGAAACGGAGATGAGCACCGGCCCCTAGAGCCAGAAACGACTAGCACGCATGTGCGGGGGAACCTTTACCTTTTACCTTTACATCATCTAGAATCCTTTGGGGTTGAGACAATCAGTCAATCAACCCATCAAGAAAATCTTGACCTGCAAACTAAGAAAATAAGTGTCTTGGTCTTAATGAGGAACTATCGCACAGCATAACTCATAAAGTTCGTTACATCAGCAGCTTTCTAGTCACACTGATCTAAAGCCATGCACCAGCTTAAGCCAGAAGAGCTGCAAACAGAATCCATGCTGTGAAACACTCCATCTCAGAAGGCTTTCATCAGTTGTATTCAGCACAAGAGTCCGTTCGTCTTTTCCAGAGGAGGCAATTATTACTTGGCAATTAGGTTCAATCAAGACACCTCAAGAGCAGCTGGTAATCTGTCACCCCAAAGCCTCATTTACAACCATGATGGCCTTTTTGCTGTGCTAATTTTCTGCTGCTCAAGACCATTTGCATCATCAGCTGGAAAGAAAAACCATCAATGCAGGAGGAAGGGGGCAGGAAGCTGAGAGGCGGGAGGGGAAAGATGGAGAGATGAGTTAGGAAATGAAGGCCACCAAAAACAAATGGAAAATTTGGCTGAGGATCCACAGGGGCTGTCATGTCTGCCTCAATAGAGAGAAATAATCTTCAGCGATGGGATTTGCTGGAGATGGCAAAGTTAACTACACTAATTTGAGAAAAGAATCTAACTAGCTTTATTTCTGGTCCTTTTGCTCAAAAGAGATAAAAATGAAACTTTGATTTTGGGTTTTGGTGATTATAAGTAGATTGTTGTTATAGAAATGGATAGTAGTTACTATATTTATACAAGTAAGAAGTTGATATTATAATCTTGTGTAATTTACTACACTGAACGATTTACCTCTCCCCAAAAAGGCCATTTGTCCAGGATGCAATATAATCTCCTGCCTTGGGCAGGAGGTTGGACTAGAAGACCTCCAAGGTCCCTTCCAGCCCAATGATTCTATGATCCAGAGTTTTTTTAGAAGATAAGATGATAATTTGAAGACGGGATATCTTTAGGCCTAAGTTTTCAATCATCCTCTTTCCCATGTGTTCAGTCCTTCGCACTAACGAGAGAGATCTAGGACCATCAGCCCTCTAAATGATGCTGGAGAGCAAATCCCATCATGCCTGACCATCCCTAACCAGGGCTCATGGCAATGGGAGTATAGGTAGTTCTTACTTAGTGACCATAATTGGAATGGGCAACAGTTGTTAAGCAGTGCAGCCGTTAAGCAAGCATCACATGATCCTGACTTGTGATTTTACCAACTTGTCTACTTGTTGGAAGCTTGCTGTGAAGTGCACATATGGCAAACATGTGGATGCAGGATGCTATGATGGCCATGGATGTGAGGTTGTTTTCAGCATGACTGTAATTGTAGTCACTAAACAGGGCAAATGTTAAGTGAAGACTACCTGTAGAACAATCTCAGCCAGGAAATGTCATCTGACAGGGTCCAGGAAGAGAGCCTCAGAAGATCCAATCCCTGGAGATCATGTTGATCTCAACCCTGCCAGCCTTCTGGAAGACCATATAAATATGTTTTTGCCAAGGGGCAAGGAGGCCCAGAATGTGCTAGATCCAGTTGGCAGAATAATACAACAACAGAGTTGGAAGGGACCTTGGATGTCTTCTAGTCCAACCCGTTTGGGCAGGAAACCTTATACCATTTCAGACAAATGGCTGTCCAGTCTCTTCTTAAAAACTTCCAGTGTTGGAGCATTCACTGCTTTTGGAGGCAGGTTGTTCCACTGATTAATTGTTCTGTCAAGGAATTTCTCCTTAGTTCTAGGTTGCTTCTCTCCTTGATTAATTTCCATCGTTTCTTCTCCTGCCTTCAGGTACTTTGGAGAATAGCTTGACTGCCTCTTCTTTGTGGCAGCCCCTGAGATATTGGAAGAAATATATCATGTCACCCCTCGTCCTTCTCATTAAACTAGACCACAGGTCTGTAACCCGCGGCTCCGGAGCCGCATGTCGCTCTTTCAGCCGTCTCCTACGGCTCCCAGTCCTCTGCCATGTGCAGTCCCCCCCCAAAAAAGAGGTGAGACTAAAAAAGTTCAACCAATCAATTCAAATATGCAGGGTAGGTGCATATCTCGCCTTGGCTCCACACTTCAGTCAAACCCTGTTCTGCGCATGCATGCATGTACGTGCATGTGCACACATTTTTTGTGGCTCCCAGTTTTTCCTTTTGTGAGGGAACCCGTTCCAAGTGGCTCTTTCACTGTTTCAGGTTGCTGACCCCTGCACTAGACGTACCCAATTCCTGCAACTAATCATCTTTGTTGCTCTTCTCTGCAACAAATTTTAGCAGGGGAGTTGAGTTTCTAATCTTAGCAATGTAGTTGAGTTCATCCATCAATAATACACAATACAATTCAATGGCTGTATTGTGTTATTATTGGTGGATGGATTTACTTTAATGTCTTATCAATTTTGTTGGTTCCAAATGGTTTTTGGTTTTTTTTGTATTGTTTTTAGATTGCTGAGTTATTCTGTCCCTTTATATTATTTTTATTTTGGTACTATTCAAGTTTTCTTAAATCCGATTCTTGGTACTGGTAGTCTTCAATTTACGGCCACAATTGAGCTCTAAATTTCTACTGCTATTAAAGTGTTTTTGCCCCATTTTATAATCTTTCCTGCCACAGTTGTTAAGTGAATCACTACAGTTTTGAGCTAGTAACATGGTTGTTAAGTGAATCTGGCTTGCCCACTGACTTTGCTTGTCAGAAGATTGCAAAAGGTGATCACCTGACCCTGGGACATGAAGCATCCAAATTTTGATCACATGAACAGAGGGATGCTGCAACGGTCGTGGGAAAAATAGTCATAAATCACTTTTTTTCAGTGCTGGTCACTCTGGTCATTAAATTAATAATTGTAAATGGAGAATTACCTGTAATTTATCTTGAGTACTTCAGCTGAGAGTATCATTTTCTAAATAAAGCAGATGGGAGGCTAGGGACAAAATATCTTAGTTCAGACAAAATTAATTTGCTTTGCTTAAAATGTATTCTCATAGTTTTAACTTGGAACTCGG